>NW_027490786.1:0-50284 GCF_050948175.1 Xylocopa sonorina | reverse complement strand
TATCGCATCTCATTTCTATGTTTCATGGTAAGATATAATATGATTTGCGAAGTGTTATGTATTCCTCGTCTACACTTCAAGTGAATGTAAATGCGACACTTCTTAGCAAGGAAATAGCGTTTGCAGATGTCTACGTATCGAAGCAATAGAGTTCAAATGCTTCTTAAAACGAGATATTGCATCTCATATCTATGTTTCATGATAAGATATAATATTCATTGCGAAGTGTTATGCATTCCTCGTATACGATTCAAATGAATGCAAATGTGACACTTCCTTGCAAGGAAATAGCGTTTGCAGATGTCTACCTATCGTAGCAATAGAGTTCTAATGCTTCTTAATACGCGATGTCGCATCTCATTCCTATGTTTCATGATAAGATATAATATTCATTGCGAAGTGTTATGCATTCCTCGTCTACGATTCAAATGAATGTAAATACGACACTACCTTGCAAGGAAATAGCGTTTGCAGATGTCTAGGTATCGTAGCAATAGAGTTCTAATGCTTCTTAAACCGCGATATCGCATCTCATTTCTATGTTTCATGGTAAGATATAATATGATTTGCGAAGTGTTATGTATTCCTCGTCTACACTTCAAATGAATGTAAATGCGACACTTCCTTGCAAAGAAATAGCGTTTGCAGATGTCTACGTATCGTAGCAATAGATTCCTAATGTTTCTTAAAACGCGATATCGCATCTCATTTCTATGTTTCATGGTAAGATATAACATGATTTGCGAAGTGTTATGTATTCCTCGTCTACACTTCAAATAAATGTGAGTGCGATACTTCCTCGCTAGGAAATAGCGTTTGCAGATGTCTACGTATCGTAGCAATAGCTTTCTAATGCTTCTTAAAACGCGATATGGCATCAAATTTCTATGTTTCATGGTAAGATATAACATGATTTGCGAAGTGTCATGTATTCCTCGTTTACACTTCAAATGAATGTAAATGCGACACTTCCTTGCTAGGAAATAGCGTCTGCAGATGTCTAGGTATCATAGCAATAGAGTTCAACTGCTTCTTGAAACGAGATATTGCATCTCATATCTATGATTCATGATAAGATATAATATTCATTGCGAAGTGTTATGCATTCCTCGTATACGATTCAAATGAATGCAAATGTGACACTTCCTTGCAAGGAAATAGCGTTTGCAGATGTCTACGTATCGAAGCAACAGAGTTCAAATGCTTGTTAAAACGAGATATTGCATCTCATATCTATGTTTTATGATAAGATATAATATTCATTGCGAAGTGTTATGCATTCCTCGTCTACGATTCAAATGATTGTAAATACGACACTTCCTTGCAAGGAAATAGCGTTTGCAGATGTCTACATATCGAAGCAATAGAGATCAAATGCTTCTTAAAACGAGATATTGCATCTCATATCTATGTTTCATGATAAGATATAATATTCATTGCGAAGTGTTAAGCATTCCTCGCCTACGATTCAAATGAATGTAAAGTCGGCACTTCCTTGCAAGGAAATAGCGTTTGCAGATGTCTACGTATCGTAGCAATAGAGTTCTTATGATTCTTAAAACGCGATATCGCATCTCATTTCTATGTTTCATGGTAAGATATAACATGATTTGCGAAGTGTTATGTATTCCTCGTCTACACTTCAAATGAATGTGAATGCGTTACTTCCTCGCTAGGAAATAGCGTTTGCAGATGTCTACCTATCGTAGCAATAGTGTTCTAATGCTTCTTAAAACGCGATATCGCATCTCATTTCTATGTTTCATGGTAAGATATAATATGATTTGCGAAGTGTTATGCATTCCTCGTCTACACTTCAAATGAATGTAAATGAGACACTTCCTTGCTAGGAAATAGCGTCTGCAGATGTCTAGGTATCGTAGCAATAGAGTTCAAATGCTTCTTAAAAGAGATATTGCATCTCATATCTATGTTTCATGATAAGATATAATATTCATTGCGAAGTGTTATGCATTCCTCGTATACGATTCAAATGAATGTGAATGCGATACTTCCTCGCTAGGAAATAGCGTTTGCAGATGTCTACGTATCGTAGCTGCAGCTTTCTAATGCTTCTTAAAACGCGATATCGCATCTCATTTCTATGTTTCATGGTAAGATATAATATGATTTGCGAAGTGTTACGTATTCCTCGTCTACACTTCAAGTGAATGTAAATGCGACACTTCTTAGCAAGGAAATAGCGTTTGCAGATGTCTACGTATCGAAGCAATAGAGTTCAAATGCTTCTTAAAACGAGATATTGCATCTCATATCTATGTTTCATGATAAGATATAATATTCATTGCGAAGTGTTTTGCATTCCTCGTATACGATTCAAATGAATGTGAATGCGATACTTCCTCGCTAGGAAATAGCGTTTGCAGATGTCTACGTATCGTAGCAGTAGCTTTCTAATGCTTCTTAAAACGCAATATCGCATCTCATTTCTATGTTTCATGGTAAGATATAATATGATTTGCGAAGTGTTATGTATTCCTCGTCTACACATCAAGTGAATGTAAATGCGACACTTCTTAGCAAGGAAATAGCGTTTGCAGATGTCTACGTATCGAAGCAATAGAGTTCAAATGCTTCTTAAAACGAGATATTGCATCTCATATCTATGTTTCATGATAAGATATAATATTCATTGCGAAGTGTTATGCATTCCTCGTATACGATTCAAATGAATGTGAATGCGATACTTCCTCGCTAGGAAATAGCGTTTGCAGATGTCTACGTATCGTAGCAGTAGCTTTCTAATGCTTCTTAAAACGCGATATCGCATCTCATTTCTATGTTTTATGGTAAGATATAATATGATTTGCGAAGTGTTATGTATTCCTCGTCTACACTTCAAGTGAATGTAAATGCGACACTTCCTTGCAAGGAAATAGCGTTTGCAGATGTCTACGTATCGAAGCAATAGAGTTCAAATGCTTCTTAAAACGAGATATTGCATCTCATATCTATGTTTCATGATAAGATATAATATTCACTGCGAATTGTTATGCATTCCTCGTCTACGATTCAAATGAATGTAAATGCGACACTTTCTTGCTAGGAAATAGCGTCTGCAGATGTTTAGGTATCGTAGCAATAGAGTTCAAATGCTTCTTAAAACGAGATATTGCATCTCATATCTATGTTTCATGATAAGATATAATATTCACTGCGAAGTGTTATGCATTCCTCGTCTACGATTCAAATGAATGTAAATGCGACACTTCCTAGCAAGGAAATAGCGTTTGCAGATGTCTACGTATCGAAGCAATAGAGTTCAAATGCTTCTTAAAACGAGATATTGCATCTCATATCTATGTTTCATGGTAAGATATAATATGATTTGCGAAGTGTTATGTATTCCTCGTCTACACTTGAAATGAATGTAAATGCGACACATCCTTGCAAGCAAATAGCGTTAGCAGATGTCTACGTATCGAAGCAATAGAGTTCTTATGCTTCTTAAAACACGATATCGCATCTCATTTCTATATTTCACGGTAAGATATAATATGATTTGCGAAGTGTTATGTATTCCTCGTCTACACTCCAAATGATTGTGAATGCGACACTTCCTTGCTAGGAAATAGTGTCTGCAGATGTCTAGGTGTCGTAGCGATAGAGTTCTAATGCTTCTAAAAACGCGATATCGCATCCCATTTCTATGTTTCATGGTAAGATATAATATGATTTGCGAAGTGTTATGTATTCCTCGTCTACACTTCAAATGAATGTAATTGCGACACTTCCTTGATAGGAAATAGTGTCTGCAGATGTCTAGGTATCGTAGAAATAGAGTTCTTATGATCCTTAAAACGCGGTATCGCATGGCATTTCTATGTTTCATGGTAAGATATAATATGATTTGCGAAGTGTTATGTATTCCTCGTCTACACTTCAAATGAATGTAAATGCGACACTACCTTGCTAGGAAATAGCGTTTGCAGATGTCTACGTATCGAAGCAATAGAGTTCAAATGCTTCTTAAAACGAGATATTGCATCTCATATCTATGTTTCATGATAAGATATAATATTCATTGCGAAGTGTTATGCATTCCTCGTATACGATTCAAATGAATGCAAATGTGACACTTCCTTGCAAGGAAATAGCGTTTGCAGATGTCTACCTATCGTAGCAATAGAGTTCTAATGCTTCTTAATACGCGATGTCGCATCTCATTCCTATGTTTCATGATAAGATATAATATTCATTGCGAAGTGTTATGCATTCCTCGTCTACGATTCAAATGAATGTAAATACGACACTACCTTGCAAGGAAATAGCGTTTGCAGATGTCTAGGTATCGTAGCAATAGAGTTCTAATGCTTCTTAAAACGCGATATCGCATCTCATTTCTATGTTTCATGGTAAGATATAATATGATTTGCGAAGTGTTATGTATTCCTCGTCTACACTTCAAATGAATGTAAATGCGACACTTCCTTGCAAAGAAATAGCGTTTGCAGATGTCTACGTATCGTAGCAATAGATTCCTAATGTTTCTTAAAACGCGATATCGCATCTCATTTCTATGTTTCATGGTAAGATATAACATGATTTGCGAAGTGTTATGTATTCCTCGTCTACACTTCAAATAAATGTGAGTGCGATACTTCCTCGCTAGGAAATAGCGTTTGCAGATGTCTACGTATCGTAGCAATAGCTTTCTAATGCTTCTTAAAACGCGATATGGCATCAAATTTCTATGTTTCATGGTAAGATATAACATGATTTGCGAAGTGTCATGTATTCCTCGTTTACACTTCAAATGAATGTAAATGCGACACTTCCTTGCTAGGAAATAGCGTCTGCAGATGTCTAGGTATCATAGCAATAGAGTTCAACTGCTTCTTGAAACGAGATATTGCATCTCATATCTATGATTCATGATAAGATATAATATTCATTGCGAAGTGTTATGCATTCCTCGTATACGATTCAAATGAATGCAAATGTGACACTTCCTTGCAAGGAAATAGCGTTTGCAGATGTCTACGTATCGAAGCAACAGAGTTCAAATGCTTGTTAAAACGAGATATTGCATCTCATATCTATGTTTTATGATAAGATATAATATTCATTGCGAAGTGTTATGCATTCCTCGTCTACGATTCAAATGATTGTAAATACGACACTTCCTTGCAAGGAAATAGCGTTTGCAGATGTCTACATATCGAAGCAATAGAGATCAAATGCTTCTTAAAACGAGATATTGCATCTCATATCTATGTTTCATGATAAGATATAATATTCATTGCGAAGTGTTAAGCATTCCTCGCCTACGATTCAAATGAATGTAAAGTCGGCACTTCCTTGCAAGGAAATAGCGTTTGCAGATGTCTACGTATCGTAGCAATAGAGTTCTTATGATTCTTAAAACGCGATATCGCATCTCATTTCTATGTTTCATGGTAAGATATAACATGATTTGCGAAGTGTTATGTATTCCTCGTCTACACTTCAAATGAATGTGAATGCGTTACTTCCTCGCTAGGAAATAGCGTTTGCAGATGTCTACCTATCGTAGCAATAGTGTTCTAATGCTTCTTAAAACGCGATATCGCATCTCATTTCTATGTTTCATGGTAAGATATAATATGATTTGCGAAGTGTTATGCATTCCTCGTCTACACTTCAAATGAATGTAAATGAGACACTTCCTTGCTAGGAAATAGCGTCTGCAGATGTCTAGGTATCGTAGCAATAGAGTTCAAATGCTTCTTAAAAGAGATATTGCATCTCATATCTATGTTTCATGATAAGATATAATATTCATTGCGAAGTGTTATGCATTCCTCGTATACGATTCAAATGAATGTGAATGCGATACTTCCTCGCTAGGAAATAGCGTTTGCAGATGTCTACGTATCGTAGCTGCAGCTTTCTAATGCTTCTTAAAACGCGATATCGCATCTCATTTCTATGTTTCATGGTAAGATATAATATGATTTGCGAAGTGTTACGTATTCCTCGTCTACACTTCAAGTGAATGTAAATGCGACACTTCTTAGCAAGGAAATAGCGTTTGCAGATGTCTACGTATCGAAGCAATAGAGTTCAAATGCTTCTTAAAACGAGATATTGCATCTCATATCTATGTTTCATGATAAGATATAATATTCATTGCGAAGTGTTTTGCATTCCTCGTATACGATTCAAATGAATGTGAATGCGATACTTCCTCGCTAGGAAATAGCGTTTGCAGATGTCTACGTATCGTAGCAGTAGCTTTCTAATGCTTCTTAAAACGCAATATCGCATCTCATTTCTATGTTTCATGGTAAGATATAATATGATTTGCGAAGTGTTATGTATTCCTCGTCTACACATCAAGTGAATGTAAATGCGACACTTCTTAGCAAGGAAATAGCGTTTGCAGATGTCTACGTATCGAAGCAATAGAGTTCAAATGCTTCTTAAAACGAGATATTGCATCTCATATCTATGTTTCATGATAAGATATAATATTCATTGCGAAGTGTTATGCATTCCTCGTATACGATTCAAATGAATGTGAATGCGATACTTCCTCGCTAGGAAATAGCGTTTGCAGATGTCTACGTATCGTAGCAGTAGCTTTCTAATGCTTCTTAAAACGCGATATCGCATCTCATTTCTATGTTTTATGGTAAGATATAATATGATTTGCGAAGTGTTATGTATTCCTCGTCTACACTTCAAGTGAATGTAAATGCGACACTTCCTTGCAAGGAAATAGCGTTTGCAGATGTCTACGTATCGAAGCAATAGAGTTCAAATGCTTCTTAAAACGAGATATTGCATCTCATATCTATGTTTCATGATAAGATATAATATTCACTGCGAATTGTTATGCATTCCTCGTCTACGATTCAAATGAATGTAAATGCGACACTTTCTTGCTAGGAAATAGCGTCTGCAGATGTTTAGGTATCGTAGCAATAGAGTTCAAATGCTTCTTAAAACGAGATATTGCATCTCATATCTATGTTTCATGATAAGATATAATATTCACTGCGAAGTGTTATGCATTCCTCGTCTACGATTCAAATGAATGTAAATGCGACACTTCCTAGCAAGGAAATAGCGTTTGCAGATGTCTACGTATCGAAGCAATAGAGTTCAAATGCTTCTTAAAACGAGATATTGCATCTCATATCTATGTTTCATGGTAAGATATAATATGATTTGCGAAGTGTTATGTATTCCTCGTCTACACTTGAAATGAATGTAAATGCGACACATCCTTGCAAGCAAATAGCGTTAGCAGATGTCTACGTATCGAAGCAATAGAGTTCTTATGCTTCTTAAAACACGATATCGCATCTCATTTCTATATTTCACGGTAAGATATAATATGATTTGCGAAGTGTTATGTATTCCTCGTCTACACTCCAAATGATTGTGAATGCGACACTTCCTTGCTAGGAAATAGTGTCTGCAGATGTCTAGGTGTCGTAGCGATAGAGTTCTAATGCTTCTAAAAACGCGATATCGCATCCCATTTCTATGTTTCATGGTAAGATATAATATGATTTGCGAAGTGTTATGTATTCCTCGTCTACACTTCAAATGAATGTAATTGCGACACTTCCTTGATAGGAAATAGTGTCTGCAGATGTCTAGGTATCGTAGAAATAGAGTTCTTATGATCCTTAAAACGCGGTATCGCATGGCATTTCTATGTTTCATGGTAAGATATAATATGATTTGCGAAGTGTTATGTATTCCTCGTCTACACTTCAAATGAATGTAAATGCGACACTACCTTGCTAGGAAATAGCGTTTGCAGATGTCTACGTATCGAAGCAATAGAGTTCAAATGCTTCTTAAAACGAGGTATTGCATCTCATATCTATGTTTCATGATAAGATATAATATTCACTGCGAAGTGTTATGCATTCCTCGTCTACGATTCAAATGAATGTAAATGCGACACTTCCTTGCTAGGAAATAGCGTCTGCAGATGTCTAGGTATCGTAGCAGTAGCTTTCTAATGCTTCTTAAAACGCGATATCGCATCTCATTTCTATGTTTCATGGTAAGATATAATGTGATTTGCGAAGTGTTATGTATTCCTCGTCTACACTTCAAATGAATGTAAATCCGACACTTCCTTGCTAGGAAATAGCGTTTGCAGATGTCTACGTATCGAAGCAATAGAGTTCAAATGCTTCTTAAAACGAGATATTGCATCTCATATCTATGTTTCATAATAAGATATAATATTCACTGCGAATTGTTATGCATTCCTCGTCTACGATTCAAATGAATGTAAATGCGACACTTTCTTGCTAGGAAATAGCGTCTGCAGATGTCTAGGTATCGTAGCAATAGAGTTCAAATGCTTCTTAAAACGAGATATTGCATCTCATACCTATGTTTCACGATAAGATATAATATTCGTTGCGAAGTGTTATGCATTCCTCGTCTACGATTCAAATGAATGTAAATGCGACACTTCCTTGCAAGGAAATAGCGTTTGCAGATGTCTACGTATCGTAGCAGTAGCTTTCTAATGCTTCTTAAAACGCGATATCGCATCTCATTTCTATGTTTCATGGTAAGATATAATATGATTTGCGAAGTGTTATGTATTCCTCGTCTACACTTCAAATGAATGTAAATGCGACACTTCCTTGCAAGGAAATAGCGTTTGCAGATGTCTACGTATCGTAGCAACAGAGTTCTAATGCTTCTTAAAACGCGATATCGCATCTCAATTCTATGTTTCATGGTAAGATATAATATGATTTGCGAAGTGTTATGTATTCCTCGTCTACACTTCAAGGGAATGTAAATGCGACACTTCCTAGCAAGGAAATAGCGTTTGCAGATGTCTACGTATCGAAGCAATAGAGTTCAAATGCTTCTTAAAACGAGATATTGCATCTCATATCTATGTTTCATGGTAAGATATAATATGATTTGCGAAGTGTTATGTATTCCTCGTCTACACTTCAAATGAATGTAAATGCGACACATCCTTGCAAGCAAATAGCGTTTGCAGATGTCTACGTATCGAAGCAATAGAGTTCTTATGCTTCTTAAAACACGATATCGCATCTCATTTCTATATTTCACGGTAAGATATAATATGCTTTGCGAAGTGTTATGTATTCCTCGTCTACACTCCAAATGATTGTAAATGCGACACTTCCTTGCAAGGAAATAGCGTTTGCAGATGTCTACGTATCGTAGCAATGGAGTTCTTATGATTCTTAAAACGCGATATCGCATCTCAATTCTATGTTTCATGGTAAGATATAATATGATTTGCGAAGTGTTATGCATTCCTCGTCTACACTTCAAGTGAATGTAAATGCGACACTTCCTTGCAAGGAAATAGCGTTTGCAGATGTCTACGTATCGAAGCAATAGAGTTCAAATGCTTCTTAAAACGAGATATTGCATCTCATATCTATGTTTCATGATAAGATATAATATTCACTGCGAATTGTTATGCATTCCTCGTCTACGATTCAAATGAATGTAAATGCGACACTTTCTTGCTAGGAAATAGCGTCTGCAGATGTTTAGGTATCGTAGCAATAGAGTTCAAATGCTTCTTAAAACGAGATATTGCATCTCATATCTATGTTTCATGATAAGATATAATATTCACTGCGAAGTGTTATGCATTCCTCGTCTACGATTCAAATGAATGTAAATGCGACACTTCCTAGCAAGGAAATAGCGTTTGCAGATGTCTACGTATCGAAGCAATAGAGTTCAAATGCTTCTTAAAACGAGATATTACATCTCATATCTATGTTTCATGGTAAGATATAATATGATTTGCGAAGTGTTATGTATTCCTCGTCTACACTTCAAATGAATGTAAATGCGACACATCCTTGCAAGCAAATAGCGTTTGCAGATGTCTACGTATCGAAGCAATAGAGTTCTTATGCTTCTTAAAACACGATATCGCATCTCATTTCTATATTTCACGGTAAGATATAATATGATTTGCGAAGTGTTATGTATTCCTCGTCTACACTTCAAATGAATGTGAATGCGTTACTTCCTCGCTAGGAAATAGCGTTTGCAGATGTCTACCTATCGTAGCAATAGTGTTCTAATGCTTCTTAAAACGCGATATCGCATCTCATTTCTATGTTTCATGGTAAGATATAATATGATTTGCGAAGTGTTATGCATTCCTCGTCTACACTTCAAATGAATGTAAATGAGACACTTCCTTGCTAGGAAATAGCGTCTGCAGATGTCTAGGTATCGTAGCAATAGAGTTCAAATGCTTCTTAAAACGAGATATTGCATCTCATATCTATGTTTCATGATAAGATATAATATTCATTGCGAAGTGTTATGCATTCCTCGTATACGATTCAAATGAATGTGAATGCGATACTTCCTCGCTAGGAAATAGCGTTTGCAGATGTCTACGTATCGTAGCTGCAGCTTTCTAATGCTTCTTAAAACGCGATATCGCATCTCATTTCTATGTTTCATGGTAAGATATAATATGATTTGCGAAGTGTTACGTATTCCTCGTCTACACTTCAAGTGAATGTAAATGCGACACTTCTTAGCAAGGAAATAGCGTTTGCAGATGTCTACGTATCGAAGCAATAGAGTTCAAATGCTTCTTAAAACGAGATATTGCATCTCATATCTATGTTTCATGATAAGATATAATATTCATTGCGAAGTGTTTTGCATTCCTCGTATACGATTCAAATGAATGTGAATGCGATACTTCCTCGCTAGGAAATAGCGTTTGCAGATGTCTACGTATCGTAGCAGTAGCTTTCTAATGCTTCTTAAAACGCAATATCGCATCTCATTTCTATGTTTCATGGTAAGATATAATATGATTTGCGAAGTGTTATGTATTCCTCGTCTACACATCAAGTGAATGTAAATGCGACACTTCTTAGCAAGGAAATAGCGTTTGCAGATGTCTACGTATCGAAGCAATAGAGTTCAAATGCTTCTTAAAACGAGATATTGCATCTCATATCTATGTTTCATGATAAGATATAATATTCATTGCGAAGTGTTATGCATTCCTCGTATACGATTCAAATGAATGTGAATGCGATACTTCCTCGCTAGGAAATAGCGTTTGCAGATGTCTACGTATCGTAGCAGTAGCTTTCTAATGCTTCTTAAAACGCGATATCGCATCTCATTTCTATGTTTTATGGTAAGATATAATATGATTTGCGAAGTGTTATGTATTCCTCGTCTACACTTCAAGTGAATGTAAATGCGACACTTCCTTGCAAGGAAATAGCGTTTGCAGATGTCTACGTATCGAAGCAATAGAGTTCAAATGCTTCTTAAAACGAGATATTGCATCTCATATCTATGTTTCATGATAAGATATAATATTCACTGCGAATTGTTATGCATTCCTCGTCTACGATTCAAATGAATGTAAATGCGACACTTTCTTGCTAGGAAATAGCGTCTGCAGATGTTTAGGTATCGTAGCAATAGAGTTCAAATGCTTCTTAAAACGAGATATTGCATCTCATATCTATGTTTCATGATAAGATATAATATTCACTGCGAAGTGTTATGCATTCCTCGTCTACGATTCAAATGAATGTAAATGCGACACTTCCTAGCAAGGAAATAGCGTTTGCAGATGTCTACGTATCGAAGCAATAGAGTTCAAATGCTTCTTAAAACGAGATATTGCATCTCATATCTATGTTTCATGGTAAGATATAATATGATTTGCGAAGTGTTATGTATTCCTCGTCTACACTTGAAATGAATGTAAATGCGACACATCCTTGCAAGCAAATAGCGTTAGCAGATGTCTACGTATCGAAGCAATAGAGTTCTTATGCTTCTTAAAACACGATATCGCATCTCATTTCTATATTTCACGGTAAGATATAATATGATTTGCGAAGTGTTATGTATTCCTCGTCTACACTCCAAATGATTGTGAATGCGACACTTCCTTGCTAGGAAATAGTGTCTGCAGATGTCTAGGTGTCGTAGCGATAGAGTTCTAATGCTTCTAAAAACGCGATATCGCATCCCATTTCTATGTTTCATGGTAAGATATAATATGATTTGCGAAGTGTTATGTATTCCTCGTCTACACTTCAAATGAATGTAATTGCGACACTTCCTTGATAGGAAATAGTGTCTGCAGATGTCTAGGTATCGTAGAAATAGAGTTCTTATGATCCTTAAAACGCGGTATCGCATGGCATTTCTATGTTTCATGGTAAGATATAATATGATTTGCGAAGTGTTATGTATTCCTCGTCTACACTTCAAATGAATGTAAATGCGACACTACCTTGCTAGGAAATAGCGTTTGCAGATGTCTACGTATCGAAGCAATAGAGTTCAAATGCTTCTTAAAACGAGATATTGCATCTCATATCTATGTTTCATGATAAGATATAATATTCATTGCGAAGTGTTATGCATTCCTCGTATACGATTCAAATGAATGCAAATGTGACACTTCCTTGCAAGGAAATAGCGTTTGCAGATGTCTACCTATCGTAGCAATAGAGTTCTAATGCTTCTTAATACGCGATGTCGCATCTCATTCCTATGTTTCATGATAAGATATAATATTCATTGCGAAGTGTTATGCATTCCTCGTCTACGATTCAAATGAATGTAAATACGACACTACCTTGCAAGGAAATAGCGTTTGCAGATGTCTAGGTATCGTAGCAATAGAGTTCTAATGCTTCTTAAAACGCGATATCGCATCTCATTTCTATGTTTCATGGTAAGATATAATATGATTTGCGAAGTGTTATGTATTCCTCGTCTACACTTCAAATGAATGTAAATGCGACACTTCCTTGCAAAGAAATACCGTTTGCAGATGTCTACGTATCGTAGCAATAGATTCCTAATGTTTCTTAAAACGCGATATCGCATCTCATTTCTATGTTTCATGGTAAGATATAACATGATTTGCGAAGTGTTATGTATTCCTCGTCTACACTTCAAATAAATGTGAGTGCGATACTTCCTCGCTAGGAAATAGCGTTTGCAGATGTCTACGTATCGTAGCAATAGCTTTCTAATGCTTCTTAAAACGCGATATGGCATCAAATTTCTATGTTTCATGGTAAGATATAACATGATTTGCGAAGTGTCATGTATTCCTCGTTTACACTTCAAATGAATGTAAATGCGACACTTCCTTGCTAGGAAATAGCGTCTGCAGATGTCTAGGTATCATAGCAATAGAGTTCAACTGCTTCTTGAAACGAGATATTGCATCTCATATCTATGATTCATGATAAGATATAATATTCATTGCGAAGTGTTATGCATTCCTCGTATACGATTCAAATGAATGCAAATGTGACACTTCCTTGCAAGGAAATAGCGTTTGCAGATGTCTACGTATCGAAGCAACAGAGTTCAAATGCTTGTTAAAACGAGATATTGCATCTCATATCTATGTTTTATGATAAGATATAATATTCATTGCGAAGTGTTATGCATTCCTCGTCTACGATTCAAATGATTGTAAATACGACACTTCCTTGCAAGGAAATAGCGTTTGCAGATGTCTACATATCGAAGCAATAGAGATCAAATGCTTCTTAAAACGAGATATTGCATCTCATATCTATGTTTCATGATAAGATATAATATTCATTGCGAAGTGTTAAGCATTCCTCGCCTACGATTCAAATGAATGTAAAGTCGGCACTTCCTTGCAAGGAAATAGCGTTTGCAGATGTCTACGTATCGTAGCAATAGAGTTCTTATGATTCTTAAAACGCGATATCGCATCTCATTTCTATGTTTCATGGTAAGATATAACATGATTTGCGAAGTGTTATGTATTCCTCGTCTACACTTCAAATGAATGTGAATGCGTTACTTCCTCGCTAGGAAATAGCGTTTGCAGATGTCTACCTATCGTAGCAATAGTGTTCTAATGCTTCTTAAAACGCGATATCGCATCTCATTTCTATGTTTCATGGTAAGATATAATATGATTTGCGAAGTGTTATGCATTCCTCGTCTACACTTCAAATGAATGTAAATGAGACACTTCCTTGCTAGGAAATAGCGTCTGCAGATGTCTAGGTATCGTAGCAATAGAGTTCAAATGCTTCTTAAAAGAGATATTGCATCTCATATCTATGTTTCATGATAAGATATAATATTCATTGCGAAGTGTTATGCATTCCTCGTATACGATTCAAATGAATGTGAATGCGATACTTCCTCGCTAGGAAATAGCGTTTGCAGATGTCTACGTATCGTAGCTGCAGCTTTCTAATGCTTCTTAAAACGCGATATCGCATCTCATTTCTATGTTTCATGGTAAGATATAATATGATTTGCGAAGTGTTACGTATTCCTCGTCTACACTTCAAGTGAATGTAAATGCGACACTTCTTAGCAAGGAAATAGCGTTTGCAGATGTCTACGTATCGAAGCAATAGAGTTCAAATGCTTCTTAAAACGAGATATTGCATCTCATATCTATGTTTCATGATAAGATATAATATTCATTGCGAAGTGTTTTGCATTCCTCGTATACGATTCAAATGAATGTGAATGCGATACTTCCTCGCTAGGAAATAGCGTTTGCAGATGTCTACGTATCGTAGCAGTAGCTTTCTAATGCTTCTTAAAACGCAATATCGCATCTCATTTCTATGTTTCATGGTAAGATATAATATGATTTGCGAAGTGTTATGTATTCCTCGTCTACACATCAAGTGAATGTAAATGCGACACTTCTTAGCAAGGAAATAGCGTTTGCAGATGTCTACGTATCGAAGCAATAGAGTTCAAATGCTTCTTAAAACGAGATATTGCATCTCATATCTATGTTTCATGATAAGATATAATATTCATTGCGAAGTGTTATGCATTCCTCGTATACGATTCAAATGAATGTGAATGCGATACTTCCTCGCTAGGAAATAGCGTTTGCAGATGTCTACGTATCGTAGCAGTAGCTTTCTAATGCTTCTTAAAACGCGATATCGCATCTCATTTCTATGTTTTATGGTAAGATATAATATGATTTGCGAAGTGTTATGTATTCCTCGTCTACACTTCAAGTGAATGTAAATGCGACACTTCCTTGCAAGGAAATAGCGTTTGCAGATGTCTACGTATCGAAGCAATAGAGTTCAAATGCTTCTTAAAACGAGATATTGCATCTCATATCTATGTTTCATGATAAGATATAATATTCACTGCGAATTGTTATGCATTCCTCGTCTACGATTCAAATGAATGTAAATGCGACACTTTCTTGCTAGGAAATAGCGTCTGCAGATGTTTAGGTATCGTAGCAATAGAGTTCAAATGCTTCTTAAAACGAGATATTGCATCTCATATCTATGTTTCATGATAAGATATAATATTCACTGCGAAGTGTTATGCATTCCTCGTCTACGATTCAAATGAATGTAAATGCGACACTTCCTAGCAAGGAAATAGCGTTTGCAGATGTCTACGTATCGAAGCAATAGAGTTCAAATGCTTCTTAAAACGAGATATTGCATCTCATATCTATGTTTCATGGTAAGATATAATATGATTTGCGAAGTGTTATGTATTCCTCGTCTACACTTGAAATGAATGTAAATGCGACACATCCTTGCAAGCAAATAGCGTTAGCAGATGTCTACGTATCGAAGCAATAGAGTTCTTATGCTTCTTAAAACACGATATCGCATCTCATTTCTATATTTCACGGTAAGATATAATATGATTTGCGAAGTGTTATGTATTCCTCGTCTACACTCCAAATGATTGTGAATGCGACACTTCCTTGCTAGGAAATAGTGTCTGCAGATGTCTAGGTGTCGTAGCGATAGAGTTCTAATGCTTCTAAAAACGCGATATCGCATCCCATTTCTATGTTTCATGGTAAGATATAATATGATTTGCGAAGTGTTATGTATTCCTCGTCTACACTTCAAATGAATGTAATTGCGACACTTCCTTGATAGGAAATAGTGTCTGCAGATGTCTAGGTATCGTAGAAATAGAGTTCTTATGATCCTTAAAACGCGGTATCGCATGGCATTTCTATGTTTCATGGTAAGATATAATATGATTTGCGAAGTGTTATGTATTCCTCGTCTACACTTCAAATGAATGTAAATGCGACACTACCTTGCTAGGAAATAGCGTTTGCAGATGTCTACGTATCGAAGCAATAGAGTTCAAATGCTTCTTAAAACGAGGTATTGCATCTCATATCTATGTTTCATGATAAGATATAATATTCACTGCGAAGTGTTATGCATTCCTCGTCTACGATTCAAATGAATGTAAATGCGACACTTCCTTGCTAGGAAATAGCGTCTGCAGATGTCTAGGTATCGTAGCAGTAGCTTTCTAATGCTTCTTAAAACGCGATATCGCATCTCATTTCTATGTTTCATGGTAAGATATAATGTGATTTGCGAAGTGTTATGTATTCCTCGTCTACACTTCAAATGAATGTAAATCCGACACTTCCTTGCTAGGAAATAGCGTTTGCAGATGTCTACGTATCGAAGCAATAGAGTTCAAATGCTTCTTAAAACGAGATATTGCATCTCATATCTATGTTTCATAATAAGATATAATATTCACTGCGAATTGTTATGCATTCCTCGTCTACGATTCAAATGAATGTAAATGCGACACTTTCTTGCTAGGAAATAGCGTCTGCAGATGTCTAGGTATCGTAGCAATAGAGTTCAAATGCTTCTTAAAACGAGATATTGCATCTCATACCTATGTTTCACGATAAGATATAATATTCGTTGCGAAGTGTTATGCATTCCTCGTCTACGATTCAAATGAATGTAAATGCGACACTTCCTTGCAAGGAAATAGCGTTTGCAGATGTCTACGTATCGTAGCAGTAGCTTTCTAATGCTTCTTAAAACGCGATATCGCATCTCATTTCTATGTTTCATGGTAAGATATAATATGATTTGCGAAGTGTTATGTATTCCTCGTCTACACTTCAAATGAATGTAAATGCGACACTTCCTTGCAAGGAAATAGCGTTTGCAGATGTCTACGTATCGTAGCAACAGAGTTCTAATGCTTCTTAAAACGCGATATCGCATCTCAATTCTATGTTTCATGGTAAGATATAATATGATTTGCGAAGTGTTATGTATTCCTCGTCTACACTTCAAGGGAATGTAAATGCGACACTTCCTAGCAAGGAAATAGCGTTTGCAGATGTCTACGTATCGAAGCAATAGAGTTCAAATGCTTCTTAAAACGAGATATTGCATCTCATATCTATGTTTCATGGTAAGATATAATATGATTTGCGAAGTGTTATGTATTCCTCGTCTACACTTCAAATGAATGTAAATGCGACACATCCTTGCAAGCAAATAGCGTTTGCAGATGTCTACGTATCGAAGCAATAGAGTTCTTATGCTTCTTAAAACACGATATCGCATCTCATTTCTATATTTCACGGTAAGATATAATATGCTTTGCGAAGTGTTATGTATTCCTCGTCTACACTCCAAATGATTGTAAATGCGACACTTCCTTGCAAGGAAATAGCGTTTGCAGATGTCTACGTATCGTAGCAATGGAGTTCTTATGATTCTTAAAACGCGATATCGCATCTCAATTCTATGTTTCATGGTAAGATATAATATGATTTGCGAAGTGTTATGCATTCCTCGTCTACACTTCAAGTGAATGTAAATGCGACACTTCCTTGCAAGGAAATAGCGTTTGCAGATGTCTACGTATCGAAGCAATAGAGTTCAAATGCTTCTTAAAACGAGATATTGCATCTCATATCTATGTTTCATGATAAGATATAATATTCACTGCGAATTGTTATGCATTCCTCGTCTACGATTCAAATGAATGTAAATGCGACACTTTCTTGCTAGTAAATAGCGTCTGCAGATGTTTAGGTATCGTAGCAATAGAGTTCAAATGCTTCTTAAAACGAGATATTGCATCTCATATCTATGTTTCATGATAAGATATAATATTCACTGCGAAGTGTTATGCATTCCTCGTCTACGATTCAAATGAATGTAAATGCGACACTTCCTAGCAAGGAAATAGCGTTTGCAGATGTCTACGTATCGAAGCAATAGAGTTCAAATGCTTCTTAAAACGAGATATTGCATCTCATATCTATGTTTCATGGTAAGATATAATATGATTTGCGAAGTGTTATGTATTCCTCGTCTACACTTCAAATGAATGTAAATGCGACACATCCTTGCAAGCAAATAGCGTTTGCAGATGTCTACGTATCGAAGCAATAGAGTTCTTATGCTTCTTAAAACACGATATCGCATCTCATTTCTATATTTCACGGTAAGATATAATATGATTTGCGAAGTGTTATGTATTCCTCGTCTACACTCCAAATGATTGTGAATGCGACACTTCCTTGCTAGGAAATAGTGTCTGCAGATGTCTAGGTGTCGTAGCGATAGAGTTCTAATGCTTCTAAAAACGCGATATCGCATCCCATTTCTATGTTTCATGGTAAGATATAATATGATTTGCGAAGTGTTATGTATTCCTCGTCTACACTTCAAATGAATGTAATTGCGACACTTCCTTGATAGGAAATAGTGTCTGCAGATGTCTAGGTATCGTAGAAATAGAGTTCTTATGATCCTTAAAACGCGGTATCGCATGGCATTTCTATGTTTCATGGTAAGATATAATATGATTTGCGAAGTGTTATGTATTCCTCGTCTACACTTCAAATGAATGTAAATGCGACACTACCTTGCTAGGAAATAGCGTTTGCAGATGTCTACGTATCGAAGCAATAGAGTTCAAATGCTTCTTAAAACGAGGTATTGCATCTCATATCTATGTTTCATGATAAGATATAATATTCACTGCGAAGTGTTATGCATTCCTCGTCTACGATTCAAATGAATGTAAATGCGACACTTCCTTGCTAGGAAATAGCGTCTGCAGATGTCTAGGTATCGTAGCAGTAGCTTTCTAATGCTTCTTAAAACGCGATATCGCATCTCATTTCTATGTTTCATGGTAAGATATAATGTGATTTGCGAAGTGTTATGTATTCCTCGTCTACACTTCAAATGAATGTAAATCCGACACTTCCTTGCTAGGAAATAGCGTTTGCAGATGTCTACGTATCGTAGCAACAGAGTTCTAATGCTTCTTAAAACGCGATATCGCATCTCAATTCTATGTTTCATGGTAAGATATAATATGATTTGCGAAGTGTTATGTATTCCTCGTCTACACTTCAAGGGAATGTAAATGCGACACTTCCTAGCAAGGAAATAGCGTTTGCAGATGTCTACGTATCGAAGCAATAGAGTTCAAATGCTTCTTAAAACGAGATATTGCATCTCATATCTATGTTTCATGGTAAGATATAATATGATTTGCGAAGTGTTATGTATTCCTCGTCTACACTTCAAATGAATGTAAATGCGACACATCCTTGCAAGCAAATAGCGTTTGCAGATGTCTACGTATCGAAGCAATAGAGTTCTTATGCTTCTTAAAACACGATATCGCATCTCATTTCTATATTTCACGGTAAGATATAATATGCTTTGCGAAGTGTTATGTATTCCTCGTCTACACTCCAAATGATTGTAAATGCGACACTTCCTTGCAAGGAAATAGCGTTTGCAGATGTCTACGTATCGTAGCAATGGAGTTCTTATGATTCTTAAAACGCGATATCGCATCTCAATTCTATGTTTCATGGTAAGATATAATATGATTTGCGAAGTGTTATGCATTCCTCGTCTACACTTCAAATGAATGTAAATGCGAAACTTCCTTGCAAGGAAATAGCGTTTGCAGATGTCTACGTATCGTAGCAATAGATTTCTAATGATTCTTAAAACGCGATATCGCATCTCATTTCTATGTTTCATGGTAAGATATAATATGATTTGCGAAGTGTTATGCATTCCTCGTCTACACTTCAAATGAATGTAATTGCGACACTTCCTTGCTAGGAAATAGTGTCTGCAGATGTCTAGGTATCGTAGCGATGGAGTTAGAATGCTTCTTAAAACGCGATATTGCATCTCATATCTATGATTCATGATAAGATATAATATTCATTGCGAAGTGTTATGCATTCCTCGTCTACGATTCAAATGAACGTAAATGCGTCACTTCCTTGCAAGGAAATAGCGTTTGCAGATGTCTACGTATCGAAGCAATAGAGTTCAAATGCTTCTTAAAACGAGATATTGCATCTCATATCTATGTTTCATGGTAAGATATAATATGATTTGCGAAGTGCTATGTATTCCTCGTCTACACTTCAAATGAATGTAAATGCGACACATCCTTGCAAGCAAATAGCGTTTGCAGATGTCTACGTATCGAAGCAATAGAGTTCTTATGCTTCTTAAAACACGATATCGCATCTCATTTCTATATTTCACGGTAAGATATAATATGATTTGCGAAGTGTTATGTATTCCTCGTCTACACTCCAAATGATTGTAAATGCGACACTTCCTTGCAAGGAAATAGCGTTTGCAGATGTCTACGTATCGTAGCAATGGAGTTCTTATGATTCTTAAAACGCGATATCGCATCTCAATTCTATGTTTCATGGTAAGATATAATATGATTTGCTAAGTGTTATGCATTCCTCGTCTACACTTCAAATGAATGTAAATGCGAAACTTCCTTGCAAGGAAATAGCGTTTGCAGATGTCTACGTATCGTAGCAATAGATTTCTAATGATTCTTAAAACGCGATATCGCATCTCATTTCTATGTTTCATGGTAAGATATAATATGATTTGCGAAGTGTTATGCATTCCTCGTCTACACTTCAAATGAATGTAATTGCGACACTTCCTTGCTAGGAAATAGTGTCTGCAGATGTCTAGGTATCGTAGCGATAGAGTTAGAATGCTTCTTAAAACGCGATATTGCATCTCATATCTATGATTCATGGTAAGATATAATATTCATTGCGAAGTGTTATGCATTCGTCGTCTACGATTCAAATGAACGTAAATGCGTCACTTCCTTGCAAGGAAATAGCGTTTGCAGATGTCTACGTATCGAAGCAGTAGTGATCAAATGCTTCTTAAATCGAGATATTGCATCTCATTTCTATGTTTCATGGTAAGATATAATATGATCTGCGAAGTGTCATGTATTCCTCGTCTACACTTCAAACGAATGTAAATGCGACACTTCCTTGCTAGGAAATAGCGTCTGCAGATGTCTAGGTATCGTAGCAATAGAGTTCAAATGCTCCTTAAAACGAGATATTGCATCTCATATCTATGTTTCATGATAAGATATAATATTCATTGCGAAGTGTTATGCATTCCTCGTCTACGATTCAAATGAATGTAAGTGCGACACTTCCTTGCAAGGAAGTAGCGTTTGCGGATGTCCACCTATCGTAGCAATAGAGTTCTAATGCTTCTTAATACGCGATGTCGCATCTCATTTCTATGTTTCATGATAAGATATAATATTCATTGCGAAGTGTTATGCATTCCTCGTCTACGATTCAAATGAATGTAAATGCGACACTTCCTTGCAAGGAAGTAGCGTTTGCAGATGTCTACGTATCGAAGCAATAGAGATCAAATGCTTCTCAAAACGAGATATTGCATCTCATATCTATGTTTCACGATAAGATATAATATTCATTGCGAAGTGTTATGCATTCCTCGTCTACGATTCAAATGAATGTAAATGCGACACTTCCTTGCAAGGAAATAGCGTTTACAGATGTCTACCTATCGCAGTAATAGAGTTCTAATGCTTCTTAAAACGCGATATCGCATCTCATTTCTATGTTTCATGGTAAGATATAATATGATTTGCGAAGTGTTATGTATTCCTCGTCTACACTTCAAACGAATGTAATTGCGACACTTCCTTGCTAGGAAATAGCGTCTGCAGATGTCTAGGTATCGTAGCAATAGAGTTCAAATGCTTCTTAAAACGAGATATTGCATCTCATATCTATGATTCATGGTAAGATATAATATTCATTGCGAAGTGTTATGCATTCGTCGTCTACGATTCAAATGAACGTAAATGCGTCACTTCCTTGCAAGGAAATAGCGTTTGCAGATGTCTACGTATCGAAGCAGTAGTGATCAAATGCTTCTTAAATCGAGATATTGCATCTCATTTCTATGTTTCATGGTAAGATATAATATGATCTGCGAAGTGTCATGTATTCCTCGTCTACACTTCAAACGAATGTAAATGCGACACTTCCTTGCTAGGAAATAGCGTCTGCAGATGTCTAGGTATCGTAGCAATAGAGTTCAAATGCTTCTTAAAACGAGATATTGCATCTCATATCTATGTTTCATGATAAGATATAATATTCATTGCGAAGAGTTATGCATTCCTCGTCTACGATTCAAATGTATGTAAGTGCGACACTTCCTTGCAAGGAAGTAGCGTTTGCGGATGTCCACCTATCGTAGCAATAGCTTTCTAAAGCTTCTTAAAACGCGATATCGCATCTCATTTCTATGTTTCATGGTAAGATATAGTATGATTTGCGAAGTGTCATGTATTCCTCGTCTACACTTCAAATGAATGTAAATGCGACACTTCCTTGCAAGGAAATAGCGTTTGCAGATGTCTACGTATCGTAGCAATAGAGTTTTTATGATTCTTAAAACGCGATATCGCATCTCATTTCTATGTTTCATGGTAAGACATAATATGATTTGCGAAGTGTTATGCATTCCTCGTCTACGATTCAAATGAATGTAAATGCGACACTTCCTTGCAAGGAAATAGCGTTTGCAGATGTCTACGTATCGTAGCAATAGAGTCTTTATGATTCTTAAAACTCGATATCGCATCTCATTTCTATATTTCATGGTAAGATATAATATGATTTGCGAAGTGTTATGTATTCCTCGTCTACACTCCAAATGATTGTGAATGCGACACTTCCTTGCAAGGAAATAGCGTTTGCAGATGTCTACGTATCGTAGCAATGGAGTTCTTATGATTCTTAAAACGCGATATCGCATCTCTATTCTATGTTTCATGGTAAGATATAATATGATTTGCGAAGTGTTGTGTATTCCTCGTCTACACTTCAAATGAATGTGAATGCGATACTTCCTCGCTAGGAAATAGCGTTTGCAGATGTCTACGTATCGTAGCATTAGCTTTCTAATGCTTCTTAAAACGCGATATTGCATCTCATTTCTATGTTTCATGGTAAGATATAACATGATTTGCGAAGTGTCATGTATTTCTCGTCTACACTTCAAATGAATGTAAATGCGACACTTCCTTGCTAGGAAATAGCGTCTGCAGATGTCTAGGTATCGTAGCAATAGAGTTCTTATGATCCTTAAAACGCGATATCGCATCGCATTTCTATGTTTCATGGTAAGATATAATATGATTTGCGAAGTGTTATGTATTCCTCGTCTACACTTCAAATGAATGTAAATGCGACACTTCCTTACTAGGAAATAGCGTTTGCAGATGTCTACGTATCGAAGCAATAGAGTTCAAATGCTTCTTAAAACGGGATATTGCATCTCATATCTATTTTCATGATAAGATATAATATTCATTGCGAAGTGTTATGCATTCCTCGTATACGATTCAAATGAATGTGAATGCGATACTTCCTCGCTAGGAAATAGCGTTTGCAGATGTCTACGTATCGTAGCAGTAGCTATTTAATGCTTCTTAAAACGCGATATCGCATCTCATTTCTATGTTTCATGGTAAGGTATAATATGATTTGCGAAGTGTTATGTATTCCTCGTCTACACTTCAAGTGAATGTAAATGCGACACTTCCTAGCAAGGAAATAGCGTTTGCAGATGTCTACGTATCGAAGCAATAGAGTTCAAATGCTTCTTAAAACGAGATATTGCATCTCATATCTATGTTTCATGATAAGATATAATATTCATTGCGAAGTGTTATGCATTCCTCGTCTACGATACAAATGAATGTAAATGCGACACTTCCTTGCAAGGAAATAGCGTTTGCAGATGTCTACCTATCGTAGCAATAGTGTTCTAATGCTTCTTAAAACGCGATATCGCATCTCATTTCTATGTTTCATGGTAAGATATAATATGATTTGCGAAGTGTTATGTATTCCTCGTCTACACTTCAAATGAATGTAAATGAGACACTTCCTTGCTAGGAAATAGCGTCTGCAGATGTCTAGGTATCGTAGCAATAGAGTTCAAATGCTTCTTAAAAGAGATATTGCATCTCATATCTATGTTTCATGATAAGATATAATATTCATTGCGAAGTGTTATGCATTCCTCGTATACGATTCAAATGAATGTGAATGCGATACTTCCTCGCTAGGAAATAGCGTTTGCAGATGTCTACGTATCGTAGCAGCAGCTTTCTAATGCTTCTTAAAACGCGATATCGCATCTCAATTCTATGTTTCATGGTAAGATATAATATGATTTGCGAAGTGTTATGAATTCCTCGTCCACACTTCAAGTGAATGTAAATGCGACACTTCTTAGCAAGGAAATAGCGTTTGCAGATGTCTACGTATCGAAGCAATAGAGTTCAAATGCTTCTTAAAACGAGATATTGCATCTCATATCTATGTTTCATGATAAGATATAATATTCATTGCGAAGTGTTTTGCATTCCTCGTATACGATTCAAATGAATGTAAATGCCACTCTTCCTTGCAAGGAAATAGCGTTTACAGATGTCTACCTATCGTAGCAATAGAGTTCTAATGCTTCTTAAAACGCGATATCGCATCTCATTTCTATGTTTCATGGTAAGATATAACATGATTTGCGAAGTGTTATGTATTCCTCGTCTACACTTCAAATGAATGTGAATGCGATACTTCCTCGCTAGGAAATAGCGTTTGCAGATGTCTACGTATCGTAGCAATAGCTTTCTAATGCTTCTTAAAACGCGATATCGCATCTCATTTCTATGTTTCATGGTAAGATATAATATGATTTGCGAAGTGTTATGTATTCCTCGTCTACACTTCAAGTGAATGTAAATGCGACACTTCTTAGCAAGGAAATAGCGTTTGCAGATGTCTACGTATCGAAGCAATAGAGTTCAAATGCTTCTTAAAACGAGATATTGCATCTCATATCTATGTTTCATGATAAGATATAATATTCATTGCGAAGTGTTATGCATTCCTCGTATACGATTCAAATGAATGCAAATGTGACACTTCCTTGCAAGGAAATAGCGTTTGCAGATGTCTACCTATCGTAGCAATAGAGTTCTAATGCTTCTTAATACGCGATGTCGCATCTCATTCCTATGTTTCATGATAAGATATAATATTCATTGCGAAGTGTTATGCATTCCTCGTCTACGATTCAAATGAATGTAAATACGACACTACCTTGCAAGGAAATAGCGTTTGCAGATGTCTAGGTATCGTAGCAATAGAGTTCTAATGCTTCTTAAAACGCGATATCGCATCTCATTTCTATGTTTCATGGTAAGATATAATATGATTTGCGAAGTGTTATGTATTCCTCGTCTATACTTCAAATGAATGTAAATGCGACACTTCCTTGCAAAGAAATAGCGTTTGCAGATGTCTACGTATCGTAGCAATAGATTCCTAATGCTTCTTAAAACGCGATATCGCATCTCATTTCTATGTTTCATGGTAAGATATAACATGATTTGCGAAGTGTTATGTATTCCTCGTCTACACTTCAAATAAATGTGAGTGCGATACTTCCTCGCTAGGAAATAGCGTTTGCAGATGTCTACGTATCGTAGCAATAGCTTTCTAATGCTTCTTAAAACGCGATATGGCATCAAATTTCTATGTTTCATGGTAAGATATAACATGATTTGCGAAGTGTCATGTATTCCTCGTTTACACTTCAAATGAATGTAAATGCGACACTTCCTTGCTAGGAAATAGCGTCTGCAGATGTCTAGGTATCATAGCAATAGAGTTCAACTGCTTCTTGAAACGAGATATTGCATCTCATATCTATGATTCATGATAAGATATAATATTCATTGCGAAGTGTTATGCATTCCTCGTATACGATTCAAATGAATGCAAATGTGACACTTCCTTGCAAGGAAATAGCGTTTGCAGATGTCTACGTATCGAAGCAACAGAGTTCAAATGCTTGTTAAAACGAGATATTGCATCTCATATCTATGTTTTATGATAAGATATAATATTCATTGCGAAGTGTTATGCATTCCTCGTCTACGATTCAAATGATTGTAAATACGACACTTCCTTGCAAGGAAATAGCGTTTGCAGATGTCTACATATCGAAGCAATAGAGATCAAATGCTTCTTAAAACGAGATATTGCATCTCATATCTATGTTTCATGATAAGATATAATATTCATTGCGAAGTGTTAAGCATTCCTCGCCTACGATTCAAATGAATGTAAAGTCGGCACTTCCTTGCAAGGAAATAGCGTTTGCAGATGTCTACGTATCGTAGCAATAGAGTTCTTATGATTCTTAAAACGCGATATCGCATCTCATTTCTATGTTTCATGGTAAGATATAACATGATTTGCGAAGTGTTATGTATTCCTCGTCTACACTTCAAATGAATGTGAATGCGTTACTTCCTCGCTAGGAAATAGCGTTTGCAGATGTCTACCTATCGTAGCAATAGTGTTCTAATGCTTCTTAAAACGCGATATCGCATCTCATTTCTATGTTTCATGGTAAGATATAATATGATTTGCGAAGTGTTATGCATTCCTCGTCTACACTTCAAATGAATGTAAATGAGACACTTCCTTGCTAGGAAATAGCGTCTGCAGATGTCTAGGTATCGTAGCAATAGAGTTCAAATGCTTCTTAAAAGAGATATTGCATCTCATATCTATGTTTCATGATAAGATATAATATTCATTGCGAAGTGTTATGCATTCCTCGTATACGATTCAAATGAATGTGAATGCGATACTTCCTCGCTAGGAAATAGCGTTTGCAGATGTCTACGTATCGTAGCTGCAGCTTTCTAATGCTTCTTAAAACGCGATATCGCATCTCATTTCTATGTTTCATGGTAAGATATAATATGATTTGCGAAGTGTTACGTATTCCTGGTCTACACTTCAAGTGAATGTAAATGCGACACTTCTTAGCAAGGAAATAGCGTTTGCAGATGTCTACGTATCGAAGCAATAGAGTTCAAATGCTTCTTAAAACGAGATATTGCATCTCATACCTATGTTTCATGATAAGATATAATATTCATTGCGAAGTGTTTTGCATTCCTCGTATACGATTCAAATGAATGTGAATGCGATACTTCCTCGCTAGGAAATAGCGTTTGCAGATGTCTACGTATCGTAGCAGTAGCTTTCTAATGCTTCTTAAAACGCAATATCGCATCTCATTTCTATGTTTCATGGTAAGATATAATATGATTTGCGAAGTGTTATGTATTCCTCGTCTACACTTCAAGTGAATGTAAATGCGACACTTCTTAGCAAGGAAATAGCGTTTGCAGATGTCTACGTATCGAAGCAATAGAGTTCAAATGCTTCTTAAAACGAGATATTGCATCTCATATCTATGTTTCATGATAAGATATAATATTCATTGCGAAGTGTTATGCATTCCTCGTCTACGATTCAAATGAATGTAAATGCCACTCTTCCTTGCAAGGAAATAGCGTTTACAGATGTCTACCTATCGTAGAAATAGAGGTCTAATGCTTCTTAAAACGCGATATCGCATCTCATTGCTATGTTTCATGGTAAGATATAACATGATTTGCGAAGTGTTATGTATTCCTCGTCTACACTTCAAATGAATGTGAATGCGATACTTCCTCGCTAGGAAATAGCGTTTGCAGATGTCTACGTATCGCAGCAATAGCTTTCTAATGCTTCTTAAAACGCGATATCGCATCTCATTTCTATGTTTCATGGTAAGATATAATATGATTTGCGAAGTGTTATGTATTCCTCGTCTACACTTCAAGTGAATGTAAATGCGACACTTCTTAGCAAGGAAATAGCGTTTGCAGATGTCTACGTATCGAAGCAATAGAGTTCAAATGCTTCTTAAAACGAGATATTGCATCTCATATCTATGTTTCATGATAAGATATAATATTCATTGCGAAGTGTTATGCATTCCTCTTATACGATTCAAATGAATGCAAATGCGACACTTCCTTGCAAGGAAATAGCGATTGCAGATGTCTACGTATCGAAGCAATAGAGTTCAAATGCTTGTTAAAACGAGATATTGCATCTCATATCTATGTTTTATGATAAGATATAATATTCATTTGGAAGTGTTATGCATTCCTCGTCTACGATTTAAATGAATGGAAATGTGACACTTCCTTGCCACGAAATAGCGTTTGCAAATGTCTACCTATCGTAGCAATAGTGTTCTAACGCTTCTTAAAACGCGATATCGCATCTCATTTTTATGCTTCATGGTAAGATATAATATGATTTGCGAAGTGTTATGTATTCCTCGTCTACACTTCAACTGAATGTAAATGCGACACTTCCTAGCTAGGAAATAGTGTCTGCAGATGTCTAGGTATCGTATCAATAGATTTCTAATGCTTCTTAAAACGCGATATCGCATCTCATTTCTATGTTTCATGGTAAGATATAATATGATTTGCGAAGTGTTATGTATTCCTCGTCTACACTTCAAATGAATGTGAATGCCACACTTCCTAGCTAGGAAATAGCGTTTGCAGATTTCTGCGTATCGTAGCAATAGAGTTCTTATGATTCTTAAAACGCGATATCGCATCTCATTTCTATGTTTCATGCCAAGATATAATATGATTTGCGAAGTGTCATGTATTCCTCGTCTACACTTCAAATGAATGTAAATGCGACACTTCCTTGCCAGGAAATAGCGTCTGCAGATGTCTAGGTATCGTAGCAATAGAGTTCAAATGCTTCTTGAAACGAGATATTGCATCTCATATCTATGATTCGTGATAAGATATAATATTCATTGCGAAGTGTTATGCATTCCTCTTATACGATTCAAATGAATGCAAATGCGACACTTCCTTGCAAGGAAATAGCGTTTGCAGATGTCTACGTATCGAAGCAATAGAGTTCAAATGCTTGTTAAAACGAGATATTGCATTTCATATCTATGTTTTATGATAAGATATAGTATTCATTTGGAAGTGTTATGCATTCCTCGTCTACGATTCAAATGAATGTAAATGCGACACTTCCTTGCAAGGAAATAGCGTTTGCAGATGTCTACGTATCGTAGAAATAGAGTTTTTATGATTCTTAGAACGCGATATCGCATCCCATTTCTATGTTTCATGGTAAGATATAATATGATTTGCGAAGTGTTATGTATTCCTCGTCTACACTTCAAATGAACGTGAATGCCACACTTCCTCGCTAGGAAATAGCGTTTGCAGATGTCTACGTATCGTAGCAATAGAGTTCTTATGATTCTTAAAACGCGATATCGCATCTCATTTCTATGTTTCATGGTAAGATATAATATGATTTGCGAAGTGTTATGTATTCCTCGTCTACACTTCAAATGAATGTAAATGCGACACTTCCTTGCAAGCAAATAGCGTTTGCAGATGTCTACGTATCGAAGCAATAGATTTCTAATGCTCCTTAACACGCGATATCGCATCTCATTTCTATGTTTCATGGTAAGATATAATATGATTTGCGAAGTGTCATGTATTCCTCGTCTACGATTCAAATGAATGTAAATGCGACACTTCCTTGCAAGGAAATAGCGTTTGCAGATGTCTACGTATCGTAGCAGTAGAGTTCTTATGATTCTTAAAACGCGATATTGCATCTCATTTCTATGTTTCATGGTAAGATATAATATGATTTGCGAAGTGTTATGTATTCCTCGTCTATACTTCATATGAATGTAAATGCGACACTTCCTTGCAAGGAAATAGCGTTTGCAGATGTCTACGTATCGTAGCAATAGAGTTTTTATGATTCTTAAAGCGCGATATCGCATCTCATCTCTATGTTTCATGGTAAGATATAATATGATTTGCGAAGTGTCATGTATTGCTCGTCTACACTTCAATTAATGTAAATGCGACACTTCCTTGCTAGGAAATAGCGTCTGCAGATGTCTAGGTATCGTAGCAATAGAGTTCTAATGCTTCTCAAAACACAATATCGCATCTCATTTCTATGTTTCATGGTAAGATATAATATAATTTGTGAAGTGTCATGTATTCCTCGTCTACACTTCAAATGAATGTAAATGCGACACTTCCTTGCAAGGAAATAGCGTTTGCAGATGTCTACCTATCGTAGCAATAGAGTTCTAATGCTTCTTAATACGCGATGTCGCATCTCATTTCTATGTTTCATGGTAAGATATAATATTCATTGCGAAGTGTTGTGCATTCCTCGTATACGATCCAAATGAATGTAAATGCGACACTTCCTTGCAAGGAAATAGCGTTTGCAGATGTCTACGTATCTTAGCAATAGATTTCTAATGCTTCTTAAAACGCGATATCGCATCACATTTCTATGTTTCATGGAAAGATATAATATGATTTGCGAAGTGTCATGTATTCCTCGTCTTCACTTCAAATGAATGTAAATGCAATACTTCCTTGCTAGGAAATAGCGTCTGCAGATGTCTAGGTATCGTAGCAATAGAGTTCAAATGCTTCTTAAAACGAGATATTGCATCTCATATCTGTGTTTCATGATAAGATATAATATTCATAGCGAAGTGTTATGCATTCCTCGTATACGATTCAAATGAATGTAAATGCGACACTTCCTTGCAAGGAAATAGCGTTTGCAGTTGTCTACGTATCGTAGCAATAGAGTTCTTATGATTCTTAAAACGCGATATCGCATCACATTTCTATGTTTCATGGTAAGATATAATATGATTTGCGAAGTGTTATGTATTCCTCGTCTACACTTCAAATGAATGTAAATGCGACACTTCCTTGCAAGGAAATAGCGTCTGCAGATGTCTACGTATCGTAGCAATAGATTTCTAATGCTTCTTAAAACGCGATATCGCATCTCATTTCTATGTTTCATGGTAAGATATAATATGATTTGCGAAGTGTCATGTATTCCTCGTCTACAACTTCAAATGAATGTAAATGCGACACTTCCTTGCCAGGAAATAGCGTCTGCAGATGTCTAGGTATCGTAGCGATAGAGTTCTAATGCTTCTTAAAACGCGATATCGCATCTCATTTCTATGTTTCATGGTAAGATATAATATGATTTGCGAAGTGTTATGTATTCCTTGTCTACACTTCAAATGAATGTAAATGCGACACTTCCTTGCAAGGAAATAGCGTTTGCAGATGTCTACGTATCGAAGCAATAGAGTTCAAATGCTTCTTAAAACGAGATATTGCATCTCATATCTATGTTTCATGATAGGATATAATATTCATTGCGAAGTGTTATGCATTCCTCGTCAACGATTCAAATGAACGTAAATGCGACACTTCCTTGCAAGGAGATAGCGTTTGCAGATGTCCACGTATCGTAGCAATAGTGTTCTTATGACTCTTAAAACGCGATAACGCATCTCATTTCTATGTTTCATGGTAAGATATAATATGATTTGCGAAGTGTTATGTACTCCTCGTCTACACTTCAAATGAATGCAAATGCGACACTTCCTTGCTAGGAAATAGCGTCTGCAGATGTCTAGGCATCGTAGCAATAGAGTTCAAATGCTTCTTAAAACGCGATATCGCATCTCATTTCTATGTTTCATGGTAAGATATAATATGATTTGCGAAGTGTTATGTATTCCTCGTCTACACTTCCAGCGAATGTAAATGCGACACTTCCTAGCAAAGAAATAGCGTTTGCAGATGTTTACGTATCGAAGCAATAGAGTTCAAATGCTTCTTAAAACGAGATATTGCATCTCATATCTATGTTGCATGATAAGATATAATATTCATTGCGAAGTGTTATGCATTCCTCGTCTACGATTCAAATGAATGTAAATGCGACACCTCCTTGCAAGGAAATAGCGTTTACAGATGTCTACCTATCGTAGCAATAGAGTTCTAATGCTTCTTAAAACGCGATATCGCATCTCATTTCTATGTTTCATGGTAAGATATAATATGATTTGCGAAGTGTTATATATTCCTCGTCTACACTTCAAATGAATGTAAATGCGGCACTTCCTTGCTAGGAAATAGTGTCTGCAGATGTCTACGTATCGTAGCAATAGATTCCTAATGCTTCTTAAAACGCGATATCGCATCTCATTTCTATGTTTCATGGTAAGATATAACATGATTTGCGAAGTGTTATGTATTCCTCGTCTACACTTCAAATGAATGTGAGTGCGATACTTCCTCGCTAGGAAATAGCGTTTGCAGATGTCTACGTATCGTAGCAATATCTTTCTAATGCTTCTTAAAACGCGATTTGCCATCTCATTTCTATGTTTCATGGTGAGATATAATATGATTTGCGAAGTGTCATGTATTCCTCGTCTACACTTCAAATGAATGTAAATGCGATACTTCCTTGCTAGGAAATAGCGTCTGCAGATGTCTAGGTATCGTAGCAATAGAGTTCAAATGCTTCTTAAAACGAGATATTGCATCTCATTTCTATGTTTCATGGTAAGATATAATATGATTTGCGAAGTGTCATGTATTCCTCGTCTACACTTCAAGTGAATGTAAATGCGACACTTCCTTGCAAGGAAATGGCGTTTGCAGATGTCTACGTATCGAAGCAATAGATTTCTAATGCTTCTTAAAACGCGATATCGCATCTCATTTCTATGTTTCATGGTAAGATATAATATGATTTGCGAAGTGTCATGTATTCCTCGTCTACGATTCAAATGAATGTAAATCCGACACTTCCTTGCAAGGAAGTAGCGTTTGCAGATGTCTACGTATCGTAGCAGTAGATTTCTAATGCTTCTTAAAACGCGATATCGCATCTCATTTCTATGTTTCATGGTAAGATATAATATGGTTTGCGAAGTATCATGTATTCCTCGTCTACACTTCAAATGAATGTAAATGCGACACTTCCTGGCCAGGAAATAGCGTTTGCAGATGTCTACGTATCGAGGCAATAGAGTTCAAATGCTTCTTAAAACGCGATATCGCATCTCATTTCTATGTTTCATGGTAAGATATAATATGATTTGCGAAGTGTTATGTATTCCTCGTCTACACTTCAAATGAATGTAAATGCGACACTTCCTTGCAAAGAAATAGCGTTTGCAGATGTCTACGTATCTTAGCAATAGATTTCTAATGCTTCTTAAAACGAGATATCGCATCTCATTTCTATGTTTCATGGTAAGATATAATATGATTTGCGAAGTGTTATGTATTCCTCGTCTATACTTCATATGAATGTAAATGCGACACTTCCTTGCAAGGAAATAGCGTTTGCAGATGTCTACGTATCGTAGCAATAGAGTTTTTATGATTCTTAAGGCGCGATATCGCATCTCATCTCTATGTTTCATGGTAAGATATAATATGATTTGCGAAGTGTCATGTATTGCTCGTCTACACTTCAATTAATGTAAATGCGACACTTCCTTGCTAGGAAATAGCGTCTGCAGATGTCTAGGTATCGTAGCAATAGAGTTCTAATGCTTCTCAAAACACAATATCGCATCTCATTTCTATGTTTCATGGTAAGATATAATATAATTTGTGAAGTGTCATGTATTCCTCGTCTACACTTCAAATGAATGTAAATGCGACACTTCCTTGCAAGGAAATAGCGTTTGCAGATGTCTACCTATCGTAGCAATAGAGTTCTAATGCTTCTTAATACGCGATGTCGCATCTCATTTCTATGTTTCATGGTAAGATATAATATTCATTGCGAAGTGTTGTGCATTCCTCGTATACGATCCAAATGAATGTAAATGCGACACTTCCTTGCAAGGAAATAGCGTTTGCAGATGTCTACGTATCTTAGCAATAGATTTCTAATGCTTCTTAAAACGCGATATCGCATCACATTTCTATGTTTCATGGAAAGATATAATATGATTTGCGAAGTGTCATGTATTCCTCGTCTACACTTCAAATGAATGTAAATGCAATACTTCCTTGCTAGGAAATAGCGTCTGCAGATGTCTAGGTATCGTAGCAATAGAGTTCAAATGCTTCTTAAAACGAGATATTGCATCTCATATCTATGTTTCATGATAAGATATAATATTCATTGCGAAGTGTTATGCATTCCTCGTCTACGATTCAAATGAATGTAAATGCCACTCTTCCTTGCAAGGAAATAGCGTTTACAGATGTCTACCTATCGTAGAAATAGAGTTCTAATGCTTCTTAAAACGCGATATCGCATCTCATTGCTATGTTTCATGGTAAGATATAACATGATTTGCGAAGTGTTATGTATTCCTCGTCTACACTTCAAATGAATGTGAATGCGATACTTCCTCGCTAGGAAATAGCGTTTGCAGATGTCTACGTATCGCAGCAATAGCTTTCTAATGCTTCTTAAAACGCGATATCGCATCTCATTTCTATGTTTCATGGTAAGATATAATATGATTTGCGAAGTGTTATGTATTCCTCGTCTACACTTCAAGTGAATGTAAATGCGACACTTCTTAGCAAGGAAATAGCGTTTGCAGATGTCTACGTATCGAAGCAATAGAGTTCAAATGCTTCTTAAAACGAGATATTGCATCTCATATCTATGTTTCATGATAAGATATAATATTCATTGCGAAGTGTTATGCATTCCTCTTATACGATTCAAATGAATGCAAATGCGACACTTCCTTGCAAGGAAATAGCGATTGCAGATGTCTACGTATCGAAGCAATAGAGTTCAAATGCTTGTTAAAACGAGATATTGCATCTCATATCTATGTTTTATGATAAGATATAATATTCATTTGGAAGTGTTATGCATTCCTCGTCTACGATTTAAATGAATGTAAATGTGACACTTCCTTGCCACGAAATAGCGTTTGCAAATGTCTACCTATCGTAGCAATAGTGTTCTAACGCTTCTTAAAACGCGATATCGCATCTCATTTTTATGCTTCATGGTAAGATATAATATGATTTGCGAAGTGTTATGTATTCCTCGTCTACACTTCAACTGAATGTAAATGCGACACTTCCTAGCTAGGAAATAGTGTCTGCAGATGTCTAGGTATCGTATCAATAGATTTCTAATGCTTCTTAAAACGCGATATCGCATCTCATTTCTATGTTTCATGGTAAGATATAATATGATTTGCGAAATGTTATGTATTCCTCGTCTACACTTCAAATGAATGTGAATGCCACACTTCCTAGCTAGGAAATAGCGTTTGCAGATTTCTGCGTATCGTAGCAATAGAGTTCTTATGATTCTTAAAACGCGATATCGCATCTCATTTCTATGTTTCATGGCAAGATATAATATGATTTGCGAAGTGTCATGTATTCCTCGTCTACACTTCAAATGAATGTAAATGCGACACTTCCTTGCCAGGAAATAGCGTCTGCAGATGTCTAGGTATCGTAGCAATAGAGTTCAAATGCTTCTTGAAACGAGATATTGCATCTCATATCTATGATTCGTGATAAGATATAATATTCATTGCGAAGTGTTATGCATTCCTCTTATACGATTCAAATGAATGCAAATGCGACACTTCCTTGCAAGGAAATAGCGTTTGCAGATGTCTACGTATCGAAGCAACAGAGTTCAAATGCTTGTTAAAACGAGATATTGCATTTCATATCTATGTTTTATGATAAGATATAGTATTCATTTGGAAGTGTTATGCATTCCTCGTCTACGATTCAAATGAATGTAAATGCGACACTTCCTTGCAAGGAAATAGCGTTTGCAGATGTCTACGTATCGTAGAAATAGAGTTTTTATGATTCTTAGAACGCGATATCGCATCCCATTTCTATGTTTCATGGTAAGATATAATATGATTTGCGAAGTGTTATGTATTCCTCGTCTACACTTCAAATGAACGTGAATGCCACACTTCCTCGCTAGGAAATAGCGTTTGCAGATGTCTACGTATCGTAGCAATAGAGTTCTTATGATTCTTAACACGCGATATCGCATCTCATTTCTATGTTTCATGGTAAGATATAATATGATTTGCGAAGTGTCATGTATTCCTCGTCTACGATTCAAATGAATGTAAATGCGACACTTCCTTGCAAGGAAATAGCGTTTGCAGATGTCTACGTATCGTAGCAGTAGAGTTCTTATGATTCTTAAAACGCGATATTGCATCTCATTTCTATGTTTCATGGTAAGATATAATATGATTTGCGAAGTGTTATGTATTCCTCGTCTATACTTCATATGAATGTAAATGCGACACTTCCTTGCAAGGAAATAGCGTTTGCAGATGTCTACGTATCGTAGCAATAGAGTTTTTATGATTCTTAAGGCGCGATATCGCATCTCATCTCTATGTTTCATGGTAAGATATAATATGATTTGCGAAGTGTCATGTATTGCTCGTCTACACTTCAATTAATGTAAATGCGACACTTCCTTGCTAGGAAATAGCGTCTGCAGATGTCTAGGAATCGTAGCAATAGAGTTCTAATGCTTCTCAAAACACAATATCGCATCTCATTTCTATGTTTCATGGTAAGATATAATATAATTTGTGAAGTGTCATGTATTCCTCGTCTACACTTCAAATGAATGTAAATGCGACACTTCCTTGCAAGGAAATAGCGTTTGCAGATGTCTACCTATCGTAGCAATAGTGTTCTAATGCTTCTTAATACGCGATGTCGCATCTCATTTCTATGTTTCATGGTAAGATATAATATTCATTGCGAAGTGTTGTGCATTCCTCGTATACGATCCAAATGAATGTAAATGCGACACTTCCTTGCAAGGAAATAGCGTTTGCAGATGTCTACGTATCTTAGCAATAGAGTTCTTATGATTCTTAAAACGCGATATCGCATCACATTTCTATGTTTCATGGAAAGATATAATATGATTTGCGAAGTGTCATGTATTCCTCGTCTACACTTCAAATGAATGTAAATGCAATACTTCCTTGCTAGGAAATAGCGTCTGCAGATGTCTAGGTATCGTAGCAATAGAGTTCAAATGCTTCTTAAAACGAGATATTGCATCTCATATCTGTGTTTCATGATAAGATATAATATTCATAGCGAAGTGTTATGCATTCCTCGTATACGATTCAAATGAATGTAAATGCGACACTTCCTTGCAAGGAAATAGCGTTTGCAGTTGTCTACGTATCGTAGCAATAGAGTTCTAATGCTTCTTAAAAGGCGATATCGCATCTCATTTCTATGTTTCATGGTAAGATATAATATGATTTGCGAAATGTTATGTATTCCTTGTCTACACTTCAAATGAATGTAAATGCGACACTTCCTTGCAAGGAAATAGCGTTTGCAGATGTCTACGTATCGAAGCAATAGAGTTCAAATGCTTCTTAAAACGAGATATTGCATCTCATATCTATGTTTCATGATAGGATATAATATTCATTGCGAAGTGTTATGCATTCCTCGTCAACGATTCAAATGAACGTAAATGCGACACTTCCTTGCAAGGAGATAGCGTTTGCAGATGTCCACGTATCGTAGCAATAGTGTTCTTATGATTCTTAAAACGCGATATCGCATCTCATTTCTATGTTTCATGGTAAGATATAATATGATTTGCGAAGTGTTATGTACTCCTCGTCTACACTTCAAATGAATGTAAATGCGACACTTCCTTGCTAGGAAATAGCGTCTGCAGATGTCTAGGCATCGTAGCAATAGAGTTCAAATGCTTCTTAAAACGCGATATCGCATCTCATTTCTATGTTTCATGGTAATATATAATATGATTTGCGAAGTGTCATTGTATTCCTCGTCTACGATTCAAATGAATGTAAATCCGACACTTCCTTGCAAGGAAATAGCGTTTGCAGATGTCTACGTATCGTAGCAGTAGAGTTCTAATGCTTCTTAAAACGCGATATCGCATCTCATTTCTATGTTTCATGGTAAGATATAATATGGTTTGCGAAGTATCATGTATTCCTCGTCTACACTTCAAATGAATGTAAATGCGACACTTCCTGGCCAGGAAATAGCGTTTGCAGATGTCTACGTATCGAGGCAATAGAGTTCAAATGCTTCTTAAAACGCGATATCGCATCTCATTTCTATGTTTCATGGTAAGATATAATATGATTTGCGAAGTGTTATGTATTCCTCGTCTACACTTCAAATGAATGTAAATGCGACACTTCCTTGCAAGGAAATAGCGTCTGCAGATGTTTACGTAACGTAGCAATAGATTTCTAATGCTTCTTAAAACGGGATATTGCATGTCATATCTATGTTTCATGATAAGATATAATATTCATTGCGAAGTGTTATGCATTCCTCGTCTACGATTCAAATGAATGTAAATGCGACAATTCCTTGCAAGGAAATAGCGTTTGCATATGTCTACGTATCGTAGCAATGGAGTTCTTATGATTCCTAAAACGCGATATCGCATCTCAATTCTATGTTTCATGGTAAGATATAATATGATTTGCGAAGTGTTATGCATTCCCCGTCTACACTTCAAATGAATGTAAATGCGAAACTTCCTTGCAAGGAAATAGCGTTTGCAGATGTCTACGTATCGTAGAAATAGATTTCTAATGCTTCTTAAAACGCGATATCGCATCTCATTTCTTTGTTTCATGGTAAGATATAATATGATTTGCGAAGTGTTATGTATTCCTCGTCTACACTTTAAATGAATGTGAATGCGATACTTCCTCGCTAGGAAATAGCGTTTGCAGATGTCTACGTATCGTAGCATTAGCTTTCTAATGCTTCTTAAAACGCGATATCGCATCTCATTTCTATATTTCATGGTAAGATATAACATGATTTGCGAAGTGTCATGTATTTCTCGTCTACACTTCAAATGAATGTAAATGCGACACTTCCTTGCTAGGAAATAGCGTCTGCAGATGTCTAGGTATCGTAGCAATAGAGTTCAAATGCTTCTTAAAACGAGATATTGCATCTCATATCTATGTTTCATGATAAGATATAACATGATTTGCGTAGTGTTATGTATTCCTCGTCTACACTTCAAGTGAATGTAAATGCGACACTTCCTTGCAAGGAAATAGCGTTTGCAGATGTCTACGTATCGAAGCAATAGATTTCTAATGCTTCTTAAAACGCGATATCGCATCTCATTTCTATGTTTCATGGTAAGATATAATATGATTTGCGAAGTGTTGTGTATTCCTCGTCTACAACTTCAAATGAATGTAAATGCGACACTTCCTTGCCAGGAAATAGCGTTTGCAGATGTCTACGTACCTTAGCAATAGATTTCTAATGCTTCTTAAAACGCGATATCGCATCTCATTTCTATGCTTCATGGAAAGATATAATATGATTTGCGAAGTGTCATGTATTCCTCGTCTACACTTCAAATGAATGTAAATGCGATACTTCCTTGCTAGGAAATAGCGTCTGCAGATGTCTAGGTATCGTAGCAATAGAGTTCAAATGCTTCTTAAAACGAGATATTGCATCTCATTTCTATGTTTCATGGTAAGATATAATATTATTTGCGATGTGTCATGTATTCCTCGTCTACACTTTAAATGAATGTGAATGCGATACTTCCTCGCTAGGAAATAGCGTTTGCAGATGTCTACGTATCGTAGCATTAGCTTTCTAATGCTTCTTAAAACGCGATATCGCATCTCATTTCTATATTTCATGGTAAGATATAACATGATTTGCGAAATGTCATGTATTTCTCGTCTACGATTCAAATGAATGTAAATCCGACACTTCCTTGCCAGGAAATTTCGTCTGCAGATGTCTAGGTATCGTAGCGATAGAGTTCTAATGCTTCTTAAAACGCGATATCGCATCTCATTTCTATGTTTCATGGTAAGATATAACATGATTTGCGTAGTGTTATGTATTCCTCGTCTACACTTCAAGTGAATGTAAATGCGACACTTCCTTGCAAGGAAATAGCGTTTGCAGATGTCTACGTATCGAAGCAATAGATTTCTAATGCTTCTTAAAACGCGATATCGCATCTCATTTCTATGTTTCATGGTAAGATATAATATGATTTGCGAAGTGTCATGTATTCCTCGTCTACGATTCAAATGAATGTAAATCCGACACTTCCTTGCAAGGAAATAGCGTTTGCAGATGTCTACGTATCGTAGCAGTAGAGTTCTAATGCTTCTTAAAACGCGATATCGCATCTCATTTCTATGTTTCATGGTAAGATATAATATGGTTTGCGAAGTATCATGTATTCCTCGTCTACACTTCAAATGAATGTAAATGCGACACTTCCTGGCCAGGAAATAGCGTTTGCAGATGTCTACGTATCGAGGCAATAGAGTTCAAATGCTTCTTAAAACGCGATATCGCATCTCATTTCTATGTTTCATGGTAAGATATAATATGATTTGCGAAGTGTTATGTATTCCTCGTCTACACTTCAAATGAATGTAAATGCGACACTTCCTTGCAAAGAAATAGCGTTTGCAGATGTCTACGTATCTTAGCAATAGATTTCTAATGCTTCTTAAAACGAGATATCGCATCTCATTTCTATGTTTCATGGTAAGATATAATATGATTTGCGAAGTGTTATGTATTCCTCGTCTACACTTCATATGAATGTAAATGCGACACTTCCTTGCAAGGAAATAGCGTTTGCATTTGTCTACGTATCGTAGCAATAGAGTTCTTATGATTCTTAAAACGCGATATCGCATCTCATTTCTATGTTTCATGGTAAGATATAATATGATTTGCGAAGTGTTATGTATTCCTCGTCTACACTTCAAATGAATGTAAATGCTACACTTCCTTGCAAGGAAATAGCGTCTGCAGATGTTTACGTATCGTAGCAATAGATTTCTAATGCTTCTTAAAACGGGATATTGCATGTCATATCTATGTTTCATGATAAGGTATAATATTCATTGCGAAGTGTTATGCATTCCTCGTCTACGATTCAAATGAATGTAAATGCGACACTTCCTTGCTAGGAAATAGCGTCTGCAGATGTCTAGGCATCGTAGCAATAGAGTTCAAATGCTTCTTAAAACGCGATATCGCATCTCATTTCTATGTTTCATGGTAAGATATAATATGATTTGCGAAGTGTTATGTATTCCTCGTCTACACTTCCAGTGAATGTAAATGCGACACTTCCTAGCAAGGAAATAGCGTTTGCAGATGTTTACGTATCGAAGCAATAGAGTTCAAATGCTTCTTAAAACGAGATATTGCATCTCATATCTATGTTTCATGATAAGATATAATATTCATTGCGAAGTGTTATGCATTCCTCGTCTACGATTCAAATGAATGTAAATGCGACACTTCCTTGCTAGGAAATAGCGTCTGCAGATGTCTAGGCATCGTAGCAATAGAGTTCAAATGCTTCTTAAAACGCGATATCGCATCTCATTTCTATGTTTCATGGTAAGATATAATATGATTTGCGAAGTGTTATGTATTCCTCGTCTACACTTCCAGTGAATGTAAATGCGACACTTCCTAGCAAAGAAATAGCGTTTGCAGATGTTTACGTATCGAAGCAATAGAGTTCAAATGCTTCTTAAAACGAGATATTGCATCTCATATCTATGTTTCATGATAAGATATAATATTCATTGCGAAGTGTTATGCATTCCTCGTCTACGATTCAAATGAATGTAAATGCGACACCTCCTTGCAAGGAAATAGCGTTTACAGATGTCTACCTATCGTAGCAATAGAGTTCTAATGCTTCTTAAAACGCGATATCGCATCTCATTTCTATGTTTCATGGTAAGATATAATATGATTTGCGAAGTGTTATATATTCCTCGTCTACACTTCAAATGAATGTAAATGCGGCACTTCCTTGCTAGGAAATAGTGTCTGCAGATGTCTACGAATCGTAGCAATAGATTCCTAATGCTTCTTAAAACGCGATATCGCATCTCATTTCTATGTTTCATGGTAAGATATAACATGATTTGCGAAGTGTTATGTATTCCTCGTCTACACTTCAAATGAATGTGAGTGCGATACTTCCTCGCTAGGAAATAGCGTTTGCAGATGTCTACGTATCGTAGCAATAGCTTTCTAATGCTTCTTAAAACGCGATTTGCCATCTCATTTCTATGTTTCATGGTGAGATATAATATGATTTGCGAAGTGTCATGTATTCCTCGTCTACACTTCAAATGAATGTAAATGCGACACTTCCTTGCAAGGAAATAGCGTCTGCAGATGTCTACGTATCGTAGCAATAGATTTCTAATGCTTCTTAAAACGCGATATCGCATCTCATTCCTATGTTTCATGATAAGATATAATATTCATTGCGAAGTGTTATGCATTCCTCGTCTACGATTCAAATGAATGTAAATACGACACTTCCTTGCAAGCAAATAGCGTTTGCAGATGTCTACGTATCGAAGCAATAGAGTTCTTATGATTCTTAAAACGCGATATCGCATCTCATTTCTATGTTTCATGGTGGGATATAATATGATTTGCGAAGTGTCATGTATTCTTCGTCTACACTTCAAATGAATGTAAATGCGACACTTCCTTGCAAGGAAATAGCGTCTGCAGATGTCTACGTATCGTAGCAATAGAGTTCTTATGATTCTTAAAACGCGATATCGCATCTCATTTCTATGTTTCATGATAAGATATAATATTCATTGCGAAGTGTTATGCATTCCTCGTCTACGATTCAAATGAATGTAAATACGACACTTCCTTGCAAGGAAATAGCGTTTGCAGATGTCTAGGTATCGTAGCAATAGAGTTCTAATGCTTCTTAAAACGCGATATCGCATCTCATTTCTATGTTTCATGGTAAGATTTAATATGATTTGAGAATTGTTATGTATTCCTTGTCTGCACTTCAAATGAATGTAAATGCGACACTTCCTTGCAAGGGAATAGCGTTTGCAGATGTCTACGTATCGTAGCAATAGAGTTCTTATGATACTTAAAACGCGATATCGCATCTCATTTCTATGTTTCATGGTAAGATATAATATGATTTGCGAAGTGTTATATATTCCGCGTCTACACTTCATATGAATGCAAATGCGACACTTCCTTGCTAGGAAATAGTGTCTGCAGATGTGTAGGTATCGTAGCGATAGATTTCTAATGCTTCTTAAAACGCGATATCGCATCTCACTTCTATGTTTCATGGTAAGATATAATATGATTTGCGAAGTGTTATGTATTCCTCGTCTACACTTCAAATGAATGTAATTGCGACACTTCCTTGCATGGAAATAGCGTTTGCAGATGTCTACGTATCGTAGCAATAGAGTTTTTATGATTCTTAAAACGCGATATCGCATCCCATTTCTATGTTTCATGGTAAGATATAATATGATTTGCGAAGTGTCATGTATTCCTCGTCTACACTTCAAATGAATGTAAATGCGACACTTCCTTGCAAGGAAATAGCGTCTGCAGATGTCTACGTATCGTAGCAACAGAGTTCTTTTGATTCTTCAAACGCGATATCGCATCTCATATCTATGTTTCATGATAAGATATAATATTCATTGCGAAGTGTTATGCATTCCTCGTATACGATTCAAATGAATGTGAATGCGATACTTCCTTGCAAGGAAATAGCGTTTGCAGATGTCTACCTATCGTAGCAATAGAGTTCTTATGATTCTTAAACCGCGATATTGCATCTCATTTCTATGTTTCATGGTAAGATACAATATGATTTGCGAAGTGTTATGTATTCCTCGTCTACTCTTCAAATGAATGTAAATGCGGCACTTCCTTGCTAGGAAATAGTGTCTGCAGATGTCTACGTATCGAAGCAATAGAGTTCTTATGATTCTTAAAACGCGATATCGCATCTCATTTCTATCTTTCATGGTAAGATATAATATTCATTGCGAAGTGTTATGCATTCCTCGTCTACGATTCAAATGAATGTAAATGCGACACTTCCTTGCTAGGAAATAGCGTCTGCAGATGTCTAGGCATCGTAGCAATAGAGTTCAAATGCTTCTTAAAACGCGATATCGCATCTCATTTCTATGTTTCATGGTAAGATATAATATGATTTGCGAAGTGTTATGTATTCCTCGTCTACACTTCCAGTGAATGTAAATGCGACACTTCCTAGCAAAGAAATAGCGTTTGCAGATGTTTACGTATCGAAGCAATAGAGTTCAAATGCTTCTTAAAACGAGATATTGCATCTCATATCTATGTTTCATGATAAGATATAATATTCATTGCGAAGTGTTATGCATTCCTCGTCTACGATTCAAATGAATGTAAATGCGACACCTCCTTGCAAGGAAATAGCGTTTACAGATGTCTACCTATCGTAGCAATAGAGTTCTAATGCTTCTTAAAACGCGATATCGCATCTCATTTCTATGTTTCATGGTAAGATATAATATGATTTGCGAAGTGTTATATATTCCTCGTCTACACTTCAAATGAATGTAAATGCGGCACTTCCTTGCTAGGAAATAGTGTCTGCAGATGTCTACGAATCGTAGCAATAGATTCCTAATGCTTCTTAAAACGCGATATCGCATCTCATTTCTATGTTTCATGGTAAGATATAACATGATTTGCGAAGTGTTATGTATTCCTCGTCTACACTTCAAATGAATGTGAGTGCGATACTTCCTCGCTAGGAAATAGCGTTTGCAGATGTCTACGTATCGTAGCAATAGCTTTCTAATGCTTCTTAAAACGCGATTTGCCATCTCATTTCTATGTTTCATGGTGAGATATAATATGATTTGCGAAGTGTCATGTATTCCTCGTCTACACTTCAAATGAATGTAAATGCGACACTTCCTTGCAAGGAAATAGCGTCTGCAGATGTCTACGTATCGTAGCAATAGATTTCTAATGCTTCTTAAAACGCGATATCGCATCTCATTCCTATGTTTCATGATAAGATATAATATTCATTGCGAAGTGTTATGCATTCCTCGTCTACGATTCAAATGAATGTAAATACGACACTTCCTTGCAAGCAAATAGCGTTTGCAGATGTCTACGTATCGAAGCAATAGAGTTCTTATGATTCTTAAAACGCGATATCGCATCTCATTTCTATGTTTCATGGTGGGATATAATATGATTTGCGAAGTGTCATGTATTCTTCGTCTACACTTCAAATGAATGTAAATGCGACACTTCCTTGCAAGGAAATAGCGTCTGCAGATGTCTACGTATCGTAGCAATAGAGTTCTTATGATTCTTAAAACGCGATATCGCATCTCATTTCTATGTTTCATGATAAGATATAATATTCATTGCGAAGTGTTATGCATTCCTCGTCTACGATTCAAATGAATGTAAATACGACACTTCCTTGCAAGGAAATAGCGTTTGCAGATGTCTAGGTATCGTAGCAATAGAGTTCTAATGCTTCTTAAAACGCGATATCGCATCTCATTTCTATGTTTCATGGTAAGATTTAATATGATTTGAGAATTGTTATGTATTCCTTGTCTGCACTTCAAATGAATGTAAATGCGACACTTCCTTGCAAGGGAATAGCGTTTGCAGATGTCTACGTATCGTAGCAATAGAGTTCTTATGATACTTAAAACGCGATATCGCATCTCATTTCTATGTTTCATGGTAAGATATAATATGATTTGCGAAGTGTTATATATTCCGCGTCTACACTTCATATGAATGCAAATGCGACACTTCCTTGCTAGGAAATAGTGTCTGCAGATGTGTAGGTATCGTAGCGATAGATTTCTAATGCTTCTTAAAACGCGATATCGCATCTCACTTCTATGTTTCATGGTAAGATATAATATGATTTGCGAAGTGTTATGTATTCCTCGTCTACACTTCAAATGAATGTAATTGCGACACTTCCTTGCATGGAAATAGCGTTTGCAGATGTCTACGTATCGTAGCAATAGAGTTTTTATGATTCTTAAAACGCGATATCGCATCCCATTTCTATGTTTCATGGTAAGATATAATATGATTTGCGAAGTGTCATGTATTCCTCGTCTACACTTCAAATGAATGTAAATGCGACACTTCCTTGCAAGGAAATAGCGTCTGCAGATGTCTACGTATCGTAGCAACAGAGTTCTTTTGATTCTTCAAACGCGATATCGCATCTCATATCTATGTTTCATGATAAGATATAATATTCATTGCGAAGTGTTATGCATTCCTCGTATACGATTCAAATGAATGTGAATGCGATACTTCCTTGCAAGGAAATAGCGTTTGCAGATGTCTACCTATCGTAGCAATAGAGTTCTTATGATTCTTAAACCGCGATATTGCATCTCATTTCTATGTTTCATGGTAAGATACAATATGATTTGCGAAGTGTTATGTATTCCTCGTCTACTCTTCAAATGAATGTAAATGCGGCACTTCCTTGCTAGGAAATAGTGTCTGCAGATGTCTACGTATCGAAGCAATAGAGTTCTTATGATTCTTAAAACGCGATATCGCATCTCATTTCTATCTTTCATGGTAAGATATAATATTCATTGCGAAGTGTTATGCATTCCTCGTCTACGATTCAAATGAATGTAAATGCGACACTTCCTTGCAAGGAAATAGCGTTTGCAGATGTCTACGTATCGTAGCAATAGAGTTTTTATGATACTTAAAACGCGATATCGCATCCCATTTCTATGTTTCATGGTAAGATATAATATGATTTGCGAAGTGTTATGTATTCCTCGTCTACACTTCAAATGAATGTGAATGCCACACTTCCTCGCTGGGAAATAGCGTTTGCAGATGTCCACGTATCGTAGCAATAGAGTTCTTATGATTCTTAAAACGCGATTTCGCATCTCATTTCTATCTTTCATGGTAAGATATAACATGATTTGCGAAGTGTCATGTATTCCTCGTCTACACTTCAAATGAATGTAAATGCGACACTTCCTTGCAAGGAAATAGCGTTTGCAGATGTCTACGTATCGTAGCAATAGAGTTTTTATGATTCTTAAAACTCGATATCGCATCTCATTTCTATATTTCACGGTAAGATATAATATGATTTGCGAAGTGTTATGTATTCCTCGTCTACACTCCAAATGATTGTGAATGCGACACTTCCTTGCAAGGAAATAGCGTTTGCATATGTCTACGTATCGTAGCAATGGAGTTCTTATGATTCCTAAAACGCGATATCGCATCTCAATTCTATGTTTCATGGTAAGATATAATATGATTTGCGAAGTGTTATGCATTCCCCGTCTACACTTCAAATGAATGTAAATGCGAAACTTCCTTGCAAGGAAATAGCGTTTGCAGATGTCTACGTATCGTAGAAATAGATTTCTAATGCTTCTTAAAACGCGATATCGCATCTCATTTCTTTGTTTCATGGTAAGATATAATATGATTTGCGAAGTGTTATGTATTCCTCGTCTACACTTTAAATGAATGTGAATGCGATACTTCCTCGCTAGGAAATAGCGTTTGCAGATGTCTACGTATCGTAGCATTAGCTTTCTAATGCTTCTTAAAACGCGATATCGCATCTCATTTCTATATTTCATGGTAAGATATAACATGATTTGCGAAGTGTCATGTATTTCTCGTCTACACTTCAAATGAATGTAAATGCGACACTTCCTTGCTAGGAAATAGCGTCTGCAGATGTCTAGATATCGTAGCAATAGAGTTCAAATGCTTCTTAAAACGAGATATTGCATCTCATATCTATGTTTCATGATAAGATATAATATTCATTGCGAAGTGTTATGTATTCCTCGTCTACACTTCAAATGAATGTAAATGCGACACTTCCTTGCAAAGAAATAGCGTTTGCAGATGTCTACGTATCGTAGCAATAGATTCCTAATGCTCCTTAAAACGCGATATCGCATCTCATTTCTATGTTTCATGGTAAGATATAACATGATTTGCGAAGTGTTATGTATTCCTCGTCTACACTTCAAATGAATGTGAATGCGATACTTCCTCGCTAGGAAATAGCGTTTGCAGATGTCTACGTATCGTAGCAATAGCTTTCTAATGCTTCTTAAAACGCGATATCGCATCTCATTTCTATGTTTCATGGTAAGATATAATATGATTTGCGAAGTGTTATATATTCCTCGTCTACACTTCAAATGAATGTAAATGCGGCACTTCCTTGCTAGGAAATAGTGTCTGCAGATGTCTAGGTATCGTAGCGATAGAGTTCTAATGCTTCTTAAAACGCGATATCGCATCTCATTTCTATGTTTCATGGTAAGATATAATATGATTTGCGAAGTGTTATGTATTCCTCGTCTACACTTCAAATGAATGTGAATGCCACACTTCCACGCTAGGAAATAGCGTTTTTCAGATGTCTACGTATCGTAGCAATAGAGTTCTTATGATTCTTAAAACGCGATATCGCATCTCATTTCTATGTTTCATAGTAAGATATAATATGATTTGCGAAGTGTTATGTATTCCTCGTCTACACTTCAAATGAATGTAAATGCGAAACTTCCTTGCAAGCAAATAGCGTTTGCAGATGTCTACGTATCGAAGCAATAGAGTTCTTATGATTCTTAAAACGCGATATCGCATCTCATTTCTATGTTTCATGGTAAGATATAACATGATTTGCGAAGTGTTATGTATTCCTCGTCTACACTTCAAATGAATGTGAATGCGATACTTCCTCGCTAGGAAATAGCGTTTGCAGATGTCTACGTATCGTAGCAATAGATTTCTAATGCTTCTTAAAACGCGATATCGCATCTCATTTCTATGTTTCATGGTAAGATATAATATGATTTGCGAAGTGTTATGTATTCCTCGTCAACACTTCAAATGAATGCAAATGCGACACTTCCTTGCAAGGAAATAGCGTTTGCAGATGTCTACGTATCGAAGCAATAGCTTTCTAAAGCTTCTTAAAACGCGATATCGCATCACATTTCTATGTTTCATGGTAAGATATAGTATGATTTGCGAAGTGTCATGTATTCCTCGTCGACACTTCAAATGAATGTAAATGCGACACTTCCTTGCAAGGAAATAGCGCTTGCAGATGTCTACGTATCGTGGCAATAGTGTTTTTATGATTCTCAAAACGCGATATCGCATCTCATTTCTATGTTTCATGGTAAGATATAATATGATTTGCTAAGTGTTATGTTTTCCTCGTCTACACTTCAAATGAATGTGAATGCCACACTTCCTCGCTAGGAAATAGCGTTTGCAGATGTCTACGTATCGAAGCAATAGAGATCAAATGCTTCTTAAATCGAGATATTGCATCTCATTTCTATGTTTCATGGTAAGATATAATATGATTTGCGAAGTGTTATGTATTCCTCGTCTACACTTGAAGTGAATGTAAATGCGACACTTCCTAGCAAGGAAATAGCGTTTGCAGATGTCTACGTATCGAAGCAATAGAGTTCAAATGCTTCTTAAAACGAGATATTGCATCTCATATCTATGTTTCATGATAAGATATAATATTCATTGCGAAGTGTTATGCATTCCTCGTCTACGATACAAATGAATGTAATGCGACACTTCCTTGCAAGGAAATAGCGTTTGCAGATGTCTACGTATCGTAGCAATAGAGTTTTTATGATTCTTAAAACTCGATATCGCATCTCATTTCTATATTTCACGGTAAGATATAATATGATTTGCGAAGTGTTATGTATTCCTCGTCTACACTCCAAATGATTGTGAATGCGACACTTCCTTGCAAGGAAATAGCGTTTGCATATGTCTACGTATCGTAGCAATGGAGTTCTTATGATTCCTAAAACGCGATATCGCATCTCAATTCTATGTTTCATGGTAAGATATAATATGATTTGCGAAGTGTTATGTATTCCTCGTCTACACTTCAAATGAATGTGAATGCGATACTTCCTCGCTAGGAAATAGCGTTTGCAGATATCTACGTATCGTAGCATTAGCTTTCTAATGCTTCTTAAAACGCGATATCGCATCTCATTTCTATGTTTCATGGTAAGATATAATATGATTTGCGAAGTGTTATGCATTCCTCGTCTACACTTCAAATGAATGTAAATGCGAAACTTCCTTGCAAGGAAATAGCGTTTGCAGATGTCTACGTATCGTAGCAATAGATTTCTAATGCTTCTTAAAACGCGATATCGCATCTCATTTCTGTGTTTCATGGTAAGATATAATATGATTTGCGAAGTGTTATGTATTCCTCGTCTACACTTCAAATGAATGTGAATGCGATACTTCCTCGCTAGGAAATAGCGTTTGCAGATATCTACGTATCGTAGCATTAGCTTTCTAATGCTTCTTAAAACGCGATATC
>NW_027490785.1:0-51621 GCF_050948175.1 Xylocopa sonorina | reverse complement strand
CGCGTTTTAAGAAGCATTAGAAAGCTACTGCTACGATACGTAGACATCTGCAAACGCTATTTCCTAGCGAGGAAGTATCGCATTCACATTCATTTGAATCGTATACGAGGAATGCATAACACTTCGCAATGAATATTATATCTTATCATGAAACATAGATATGAGATGCAATATCTCGTTTTAAGAAGCATTTGAACTCTATTGCTACGATACCTAGACATCTGCAGACGCTATTTCCTAGCAAGGAAGTGTCGCATTTACATTCATCTGAAGTGTAGACGAGGAATACATAACACTTCGCAAATCATACTATATCTTACCATGAAACATAGAAATGAGATGCGATATCGCGTTTTAAGAAGCATTAGAACACTATTGCTACGATAGGTAGACATCTGCAAACGCTATTTCCTAGCGAGGAAGTAACGCATTCACATTCATTTGAAGTGTAGACGTGGAATACATAACACTTCGCAAATCATGTTATATCTTACCATGAAACATAGAAATGAGATGCGATATCGCCTTTTAAGAATCATAAGAACTCTGTTGCTACGATACGTAGACATCTGCAAACGCTATTTCCTTGCAAGGAAGTGCCGACTTTACATTCATTTGAATCGTAGGCGAGGAATGCTTAACACTTCGCAATGAATATTATATCTTATCATGAAACATAGATATGAGATGCAATAACTCGTTTTAAGAAGCATTTGAACTCTATTGCTTCGATACGTAGACATCTGCAAACGCCATTTCCTTGCAAGGAAGTGTCGTATTTACTATCATTTGAACCGTAGACGCGGAATGCATAACACTTCGCAATGAATATTATATCTTATCATAAAACATAGATATGAGATGCAGTATCTCGTTTTAACAAGCATTTGAACTCTATTGCTTCGATACGTAGACATCTGCAAACGCTATTTCCTTGCAAGGAAGTGTCGCATTTACATTCATTTGAAGTGTAGACGAGGAATACATAACACTTCGCAAATCATATTATATCTTACCATAAAACATAGAAATGAGATGCGATATCGCGTTTTAAGAAGCATCAGAAATCCATTGCTACGATACGTAGACATCTGCAAACGCTATTCCCTTGCAAGGAAGTGTCGCATTTACATTCATTTGAAGTGTAGACGAGAAATACATAACACTTCGCAAATCATATTATACCTTACCATGAAACATAGAAATGAGATGCGATATCGCGTTTTAAGAAGAATTAGAACACTATTGCTACGATAGGTAGACATTTGCAAACGCTATTTCCTTGCAAGGAAGTGTCGCAATTACATTCATTTGAACCGTAGACGAGGAAAAGCATAACACTTCGCAATGAATATTATATCTTACCATGAAACATAGAAATGAGATGCGATATCGCGTTTTAAGAAGCATTAGAAATCTATTGCTACGATACGTAGACATCTGCAAACGCTATTTCCTTGCAAGGAAGTGTCGCATTTACATTCATTTGAATCGTAGTCGAGGAATGCATAACACTTCGCTATGAATATTATATCTTATCATAAAACATAGATATGAGATGCAGTATCTCGTTTTAAGAAGCATTTAAACTCTATTGCTTCGATACGTAGACATCTGCAGACGCTATTTCCTAGCAAGGAAGTGTCGCATTTACATTCATTTGATGTGTAGACGAGGAATACATGACACTTCGCAAATCATATTACATCTTACCATGAAACATAGAAATGAGATGCGATATCGCGTTTTAAGAAGCATTAGAACTCTATTGCTACGATACCTAGACATCTGCAGACGCTATTTCCTAGCAAGGAAGTGTCGCATTTACTTTCATTTGAATCGTAGACGAGGAATGCATAACACTTCGCAAATCATATTATACCTTACCATGAAACATAGAAATGAGATGCGATATCGCGTTTTAAGAAGAATTAGAGCACTATTGCTACGACAGGTAGACATCTGCAGACGCTATTTCCTAGCAAGGAAGTGTCGCATTTACATTCATTTGAAGTGTAGACGAGGAATACATAACACTTCGCAAATCATATTATATCTTACCATAAAACATAGAAATGAGATGCGATATCGCGTTTTAAGAAGCATCAGAAATCCATTGCTACGATACGTAGACATCTGCAAACGCTATTTCCTTGCAAGGAAGTGTCGCATTTACATTCATTTGAAGTGTAGACGAGGAATACATAACACTTCGCAAATCATATTATATCTTACCATAAAACATAGAAATGAGATGCGATATCGCGTTTTAAGAAGCATCAGAAATCCATTGCTACGATACGTAGACATCTGCAAGCGCTATTTCCTTGCAAGGAAGTGTCGCATTTACATTCATTTGAATCGTAGACGAGGAATGCATAACACTTCGCAATGAATATTATATCTTATCATGAAACATAGATATGAGATGCAATATCTCGTTTTAAGAAGCATTTGAACTCTATTGCTTCGATACGTAGACATCTGCAAACGCTATTTCCCTGCAAGGAAGTGTCGCACTTACATTCATTTGAGGTGTAGACGAGGAATACATAACACTTCGCAAATCATATTATATCTTACCATGAAACATAGAAATGAGATGCGATATCGCCGTTTTAAAAAGCATTAGAAATCTATTGCTACGATACGTAGACATCTGCAAACGCTATTTCCTAGCGAGGAAGTATCGCATTCACATTCATTTGAAGTGTGGACGAGGAATACATAACACTTCGCAAATCATGTTATATCTTACCATGAAATATAGAAATGAGATGCGATATCGCGTTTTAAGAATCATAAGAACTCTATTGCTACGATACGTAGACATCTGCAGACGCTATTTCCTAGCGAGAAAGTGTCGCATTCACATTCATTTGAAGTGTAGACGAAGAATACATAACACTTCGCAAATCATATTATACCTTACCATGAAACATAGAAATTAGATGCGATATATCGTTTTAAGAATCTTAAGAACTCTATTGCTACGATACGTAGACATCTGCAAACGCTATTTCCTTGCAAGGAAGTGTCGCATTTACATTCACTTGAATCGTAGGCGAGGAATGCATAACACTTCGCAAATCATATTACATCTTACCATGAAACGTAGAAATGAGATGCAATATCGCGTCTTAAGAAGCATTAGAACTCTATTGCTACGATACCCAGACATCTGCAGACGCTATTTCCTTGCAAGGAAGTGTCGCATTTACATTCATTTGAAGTGTAGACGGGGAATACGTGATACTTCGCAAATCATATTATATCTTACCATGAAACATAGAAATGAGATGCGATATCGCGATTTAAGAAGCTTTAGAACACTATTGCTTCGATACGTAGACATCTGCAAACGCTATTTCCTTGCAAGGAAGTGTCGCATTTACATTCATTTGAATCGTAGACGAGGAATGCATAACACTTCGCAATGAATATTATATCTTATCATGAAACATAGATATGAGATGCAATATCTCGTTTTAAGAAGCATTTGAACTCTATTGCTTCGATACGTAGACATCTGCAAACGCTATTTCCCTGCAAGGAAGTGTCGCATTTACATTCATTTGAGGTGTAGACGAGGAATACATAACACTTCGCAAATCATATTATATCTTACCATGAAACATAGAAATGAGGTGCGATATCGCGTTTTAAGAAGCATTAGAAATCTATTGCTACGATACGTAGACATCCGCAAACGCTATTTCCTTGCAAGGAAGTGTCGCATTTACTTTCATTTGAATCGTAGACGAGGAATGCATAACACTTCGCAATGTATATTATATCTTATCATGAAACATAGATATGAGATGCAATATCTCGTTTTAAGAAGCATTTGAACTCTATTGCTTCGATACGTAGACATCTGCAAACGCTATTTCCCTGCAAGGAAGTGTCGCATTTACATTCATTTGAGGTGTAGACGAGGAATACATAACAGTTCGCAAATCATATTATATCTTACCATGAAACATAGAAATGAGATGCGATATCGCGTTTTAAGAAGCATTAGAACTCTATTGCTACGATAGGTAGACATCTGCAATCGCTATTTCCTTGCAAGGAAGTGCCGCATTTACATTCATTTGAATCGTAGACGAGGAATGCATAACACTCCGCAATGAATATAATATCTTATCATGATACATAGATATGAGATGCAATATCTCGTTTTAAGAAGCATTTGAACTCTATTGCTACGATACGTAGACAACTGCAAACGCTATTTCCTTGCAAGGAAGTGTCGCATTTACATTCATTTGAATCGTATACGAGGAATGCATAACACTTCGCAATGAATATTATATCTTATCATGAAACATAGATATGAGATGCAATATCTCGTTTTAAGAAGCATTTGAACTCTATTGCTACGATACCTAGACATCTGCAGACGCTATTTCCTAGCAAGGAAGTATCGCCTTTACATTCATTTGAAGTGTAGACGAGGAATACATGACACTTCGCAAATCATATTATATCTTTCCATGAAACATAGAAATGAGATGCGATATCGCGTTTTAAGAAGCATTAGAAATCTATTGCTACGATACGTAGACATCTGCAGACGCTATTTCCTTGCAAGGAAGTGTCGCATTTACATTCATTTGAAGTGTAGACGAGGAATACATAACACTTCGCAAATCATATTATATCTCACCATGAAACATAGAAATGAGATGCGATATCGCGTTTTAAGAATCACAAGAACTCTATTGCTACGATACGTAGACAACTGCAAACGCTATTTCCTTGCAAGGAAGTGTCGCATTTACGTTCATTTGAATCGTTGACGAGGAATGCATAACACTTCGCAATGAATATTATATCCTATCATGAAACATAGATATGAGATGCACTATCTCGTTTTAAGAAGCATTAGAACTCTATCGCTACGATACCTAGACACCTGCAGACGCTATTTCCTGGCAAGGAAGTGTCGCATTTACATTCATTTGAAGTTGTAGACGAGGAATACATGACACTTCGCAAATCATATTATATCTTACCATCAAACATAGAAATGAGATGCGATATCGCGTTTTAAGAAGCATTAGAAATCTATTGCTACGATACGTAGACATCTGCTGACGCTATTTCCTTGCAACGAAGTGTCGCATTTACATTCATTTGAAGTGTAGACGAGGAATACATAACACTTCGCAAATCATATTATATCTTACCATGAAACATAGAAATGAGATGCGATATCGCGTTTTAAGAATCACAAGAACTCTATTGCTACGATACGTAGACAACTGCAAACGCTATTTCCTTGCAAGGAAGTGTCGCATTTACGTTCATTTGAATCGTTGACGAGGAATGCATAACACTTCGCAATGAATATTATATCCTATCATGAAACATAGATATGAGATGCACTATCTCGTTTTAAGAAGCATTAGAACTCTATCGCTACGATACCTAGACATCTACAGACGCTATTTCCTGGCAAGGAAGTGTCGCATTTACATTCATTTGAAGTTGTAGACGAGGAATACATGACACTTCGCAAATCATATTATACCTTACCACCAAACATAGAAATGAGATGCGATATCGCGTTTTAAGAAGCATTAGAAATCTATTGCTACGATACGTAGACATCTGCAGACGCTATTTCCTTGCAAGGAAGTGTCGCATTTACATTCATTTGAAGTGTAGACGAGGAATACATAACACTTCGCAAATCATATTATATCTTTCCATGAAACATAGAAATGAGATGCGATATCGCGTTTTAAGAAACATAAGAACTCTATTGCTACGATACGTAGACAACTGCAAACGCTATTTCCTTGCAAGGAAGTGTCGCATTTACATTCATTTGAAGTGTAGACAAGGAATACATAACACTTCGCAAATCATATTATATCTTACCATGAAACATAGAAATGAGATGCGATATCGCGTTTTAAGAAGCATTTGAACTCTATAGCTTCGATACGTAGACATCTGCAAACGCTATTTCCTTGCAAGGAAGTGTCGCATTTACATTCATTTGAAGTGTAGACGAGGAATAGATAACACTTCGCAAATCATATTATATCTTACCATGAAACATAGAAATGAGATGCCATATCGCGTTTTAAGAATCATAAGAACACTATTGCTACGATACGTGGACATCTGCAAACGCTATCTCCTTGCAAGCAAGTGTCGCAATTACGTTGATTTGAATCGTTGACGAGGAATGCATAACACATCGCAATGAATATTATATCCTATCATGAAACATAGATATGAGATGCAATATCTCGTTTTAAGAAGCATTTGAACTCTATTGCTTCGATACGTAGACATCTGCAAACGCTATTTCCTTGCAAGGAAGTGTCGCATTTACATTCATTTGAATCGTATAAGAGGAATGCATAACACTTCGCAAATCATATTATATCTTACCATGAAACATAGAAATGAGATGCGATATCGCGTTTTAAGAAGCATTTGAACTCTACTGCTTCGATACGTAGACATCTGCAAACGCTATTTCCTTGCAAGGAAGTGTCGCATTTACATTCATTTGAAGTGTAGGCGAGGAATACATGACACTTCACAAATTATATTATATCTTACAATGAAACATAGAAATGAGATGCAATATCGCGTTTTAAGAATCATAAGAACTCTACTGCTACGATACGTAGACATCTGCAAATGCTATTTCCTTGCAAGGAAGTGTCGCATTTACATTCATTTGAATCGTAGACGAGGAATACATAACACTTCGCAAATCATATTATTTCTTACCATGAAACATAGAAATGGGATGCGATATCGCGTTTTAAGAATCATAAAAACTCTATTGCTACGATACGTAGACATCTGCAAACGCTATTTCCTTGCAAGGAAGTGTCGCATTTACATTCATTTGAACCGTAGACGAGGAATGCATAACACTTCGCAATGAATATTATATCTTATCATGAAACATAGATATGAGATGCAATATCTCGTTTTAAGAAGCATTTGAACTCTATTGCTACGATACCTAGACATCTGCAGACGCTATTTCCTAGCAAGGAAGTGTCGCATTTGCATTCATTTGAAGTGTAGACGAGGAATACATGACACTTCGCAATGAATGTTATGTCTTACCATGAAACATAGAAATGAGATGCGATATCGCGTTTTAAGAATCATAAGAACTCTATTGCTACGATACGTAGACATCTGCAAACGCTATTTCCTAGCGAGGAAGTGTGGCGTTCACATTCATTTGAAGAGTAGACGAGGAATACATAACACTTCGCAAATCATATTATATCTTACCATGAAACATAGAAATGAGGTGCGATATCGCGTTTTAAGAAGCATTAGAAAGCTACTGCTACGATACGTAGACATCTGCAAACGCTATTTCCTAGCGAGGAAGTATCGCATTCACATTCATTTGAATCGTATACGAGGAATGCATAACACTTCGCAATGAATATTATATCTTATCATGAAACATAGATATGAGATGCAATATCTCGTTTTAAGAAGCATTTGAACTCTATTGCTACGATACCTAGACATCTGCAGACGCTATTTCCTAGCAAGGAAGTGTCGCATTTACATTCATTTGAATCGTATACGAGGAATGCATAACACTTCGCAATGAATATTATATCTTACCATGAAACATAGAAATGAGATGCGACATCGCGTATTAAGAAGCATTAGAACTCTATTGCTACGATAGGTAGGCATCTGCAAACGCTATTTCCTGGCAAGGAAGTGTCGCATTTAAATTCATATGAAGTGTAGACGAGGAATACATAACACTTCGCAAATCATATTATATCTTACCATGAAACATAGATATGAGATGCAATATCTCGTTTTAAGAAGCATTTGAACTCTATTGCTTCGATACGTAGACATCTGCAAACGCTATTTCCTTGCAAGGAAGTGTCGCATTTGCATTCATTTGAATCGTATAAGAGGAATGCATAACACTTCGCAATGAATATTATATCTTATCATGAATCATAGATATGAGATGCAATATCTCGTTTCAAGAAGCATTTGAACTCTATTGCTACGATACCTAGACATCTGCAGACACTATATCCTAGCAAGGAAGTGTCGCATTTGCATTCATTTGAAGTGTAGACGAGGAATACATAACACTTCGCAAATCATATTATATCTTACCATGAAACATAGAAATGAGATGCTATATCGCGCTTTAAGAATCATAAAAACTCTATTGCTACGATACGTAGACATCTGCAAACGCTATTTCCTTGCAAGGAAGTGTCGCATTTACATTCATTTGAATCGTAGACGAGGAATGCATAACACTTCCAAATGAATATTATATTTTATCATAAAACATAGATATGAGATGCAATATCTCGTTTTAAGAAGCATTTGAACTCTATTGCTTCGATACGTAGACATCTGCAAACGCTATTTCCTTGCAAGGAAGTGTCGCATTTGCATTCATTTGAATCGTATAAGAGGAATGCATAACAGTTCGCAATGAATATTATATCTTATCATGAATCATAGATATGAGATGCAATATCTCGTTTCAAGAAGCATTTGAACTCTATTGCTACGATACCTAGACATCTGCAGACGCTATTTCCTGGCAAGGAAGTGTCGCATCTACATTCATTTGAAGTGTAGACGAGGAATACATGACACTTCGCAAATCATATTATATCTTACCATGAAACATAGAAATGAGATGCGATATCGCGTTTTAAGAATCATAAGAACTCTATTGCTACGATACGTAGACATCTGCAAACGCTATTTCCTAGCTAGGAAGTGTGGCATTCACATTCATTTGAAGTGTAGACGAGGAATACATAACACATCGCAAATCATATTATATCTTACCATGAAACATAGAAATGGGATGCGATATCGCGTTTTAAGAATCACAAAAACTCTATAGCTACGATACGTAGACATCTGCAAACGCTATTTCCTTGCAAGGAAGTGTCGCATTTACATTCATTTGAATCGTAGACGAGGAATGCATAACACTTCCAAATGAATATTATATCTTATCATAAAACATAGATATGAGATGCTATATCTCGTTTTAACAAGCATTTGAACTCTATTGCTTCGATACGTAGACATCTGCAGACGCTATTTCCTTGCAAGGAAGTGTCGCATTTACATTCATTTGAATCGTATACGAGGAATGCATAACACTTCGCAATGAATATTATATCTTACCATGAAACATAGAAATGAGATGCGACATCGCGTATTAAGAAGCATTAGAACTCTATTGCTACGATAGGTAGACATCTGCAAACGCTATTTCCTTGCAAGGAAGTGTCGCAATTACATTCATATGAATTGTAGACGAGGAATACATAACACTTCGCAAATCATATTATATCTTACCATGAAACATAGAAATGAGATGCGATATCGCGTTTTAAGAAGCATTAGAACTCTATAGCTACGATACCTAGACATCTGCAGACACTATTTCCTAGCAAGGAAGTGTCGCATTTACATTCATTTGAAGTGTAGACGAGGAATACATGACACTTCGCAAATCATATTATATCTTACCCTGAAACATAGAAATGAGATGCAATATCTCGTTTTACGAAGCATTTGATCTCTATTGCTTCGATACGTAGACATCTGCAAACGCTATTTCCTTGCAAGGAAGTGTCGCATTTACGTTCATTTGAATCGTATTCGACGAATGCATAACACTTCGCAATGAATATTACATCTTATCATGAAACATAGATATGAGATGCAATATCTCGTTTTAACAAGCATTTGAACTCTATTGCTTCGATACGTAGATATCTGCAAACGCTATTTCCTTGCAAGGAAGTGTCGCATTTACATTCATTTGAAGTGTAGACGAGGAATACATGACACTTCACTAATCATATTATATCTTACCATGAAACATAGTATTGAGATGCGATATCGCGTTTTAAGAATCATAAGAACTCCATTGCTACGATACGTAGACATCTGCAGACACTATTTCCTAGCAAGGAAGTGTCGCATTTGCATTCATTTGAAGTGTAGACGAGGAATACATGACACTTCGCAATGAATATTATATCTTACCATGAAACATAGATATGAGATGCAATATCTCGTTTTAAGAAACATTTGAACTCTACTGCTTCGATACGTAGACATCTGCAAACGCTATTTCCTTGCAAGGAAGTGTCGCATTTACATTCATTTGAAGTGTAGGCGAGGAATACATGACACTTCACAAATTATATTATATCTTACAATGAAACATAGAAATGAGATGCAATATCGCGTTTTAAGAATCATAAGAACTCTACTGCTACGATACGTAGACATCTGCAAATGCTATTTCCTTGCAAGGAAGTGTCGCATTTACATTCATTTGAATCGTAGACGAGGAATACATAACACTTCGCAAATCATATTATTTCTTACCATGAAACATAGAAATGGGATGCGATATCGCGTTTTAAGAATCATAAAAACTCTATTGCTACGATACGTAGACATCTGCAAACGCTATTTCCTTGCAAGGAAGTGTCGCATTTACATTCATTTGAACCGTAGACGAGGAATGCATAACACTTCGCAATGAATATTATATCTTATCATGATACATAGATATGAGATGCAATATCTCGTTTTAAGAAGCATTTGAACTCTATTGCTACGATACCTAGACATCTGCAGACGCTATTTCCTAGCAAGGAAGTGTCGCATTTGCATTCATTTGAAGTGTAGACGAGGAATACATGACACTTCGCAATGAATATTATGTCTTACCATGAAACATAGAAATGAGGTGCGATATCGCGTTTTAAGAAGCATTAGAAAGCTACTGCTACGATACGTAGACATCTGCAAACGCTATTTCCTAGCGAGGAAGTATCGCATTCACATTCATTTGAATCGTATACGAGGAATGCATAACACTTCGCAATGAATATTATATCTTATCATGAAACATAGATATGAGATGCAATATCTCGTTTTAAGAAGCATTTGAACTCTATTGCTACGATACCTAGACATCTGCAGACGCTATTTCCTAGCAAGGTAGTGTCGCATTTACATTCATTTGAAGTGTAGACGAGGAATACATAACACTTCGCAAATCATACTATATCTTACCATGAAACATAGAAATGAGATGCGATATCGCGTTTTAAGAAGCATTAGAACACTATTGCTACGATAGGTAGACATCTGCAAACGCTATTTCCTAGCGAGGAAGTAACGCATTCACATTCATTTGAAGTGCAGACGAGGAATACATAACACTTCGCAAATCATGTTATATCTTACCATGAAACATAGAAATGAGATGCGATATCGCCTTTTAAGAATCATAAGAACTCTGTTGCTACGATACGTAGACATCTGCAAACGCTATTTCCTTGCAAGGAAGTGCCGACTTTACATTCATTTGAATCGTAGGCGAGGAATGCTTAACACTTCGCAATGAATACTATATCTTATCATGAAACATAGATATGAGATGCAATAACTCGTTTTAAGAAGCATTTGAACTCTATTGCTTCGATACGTAGACATCTGCAAACGCCATTTCCTTGCAAGGAAGTGTCGTATTTACAATCATTTGAACCGTAGACGCGGAATGCATAACACTTCGCAATGAATATTATATCTTATCATAAAACATAGATATGAGATGCAGTATCTCGTTTTAACAAGCATTTGAACTCTATTGCTTCGATACGTAGACATCTGCAAACGCTATTTCCTTGCAAGGAAGTGTCACATTTGCATTCATTTGAATCGTATACGAGGAAGGCATAACACTTCGCAATGAATATTATATCTTATCATGAATCATAGATATGAGATGCAATATCTCGTTTCAAGAAGCATTTGAACTCTACTGCTATGATACCTAGACATCTGCAGACGCTATTTCCTAGCAAGGAAGTGTCGCATTTACATTCATTCGAAGTGTAGACGAGGAATACATGACACTTCGCAAATCATATTATATCTTACCATGAAACATAGAAATGAGATGCGACATCGCGTATTAAGAAGCATTAGAACTCTATTGCTACGATAGGTAGGCATCTGCAAACGCTATTTCCTGGCAAGGAAGTGTCGCATTTAAATTCATATGAAGTGTAGACGAGGAATACATAACACTTCGCAAATCATATTATATCTTACCATGAAACATAGAAATGAGATGCGATATCGCGTTTTAAGAAGCATTAGAACTCTATAGCTACGATACCTAGACATCTGCAGACACTATTTCCTAGCAAGGTAGTGTCGCATTTACATTCATTTGAAGTGTAGACGAGGAATACATGACACTTCGCAAATCATATTATATCTTACCTTGAAACACAGAAATGAGATGCAATATCTCGTTTTACGAAGCATTTGATCTCTATTGCTTCGATACGTAGACATCTGCAAACGCTATTTCCTTGCAAGGAAGTGTCGCATTTACGTTCATTTGAATCGTATTCGACGAATGCATAACACTTCGCAATGAATATTATATCTTATCATGAAACATAGATATGAGATGCAATATCTCGTTTTAAGAAGCATTTGAACTCTATTGCTTCGATACGTAGACATCTGCAAACGCTATTTCCTTGCAAGGAAGTGTCGCATTTACATTCATTTGAAGTGTAGACGAGGAATACATGACACTTCACTAATCATATTATATCTTACCATGAAACATAGAAATGAGATGCGATATTGTGTGTTGAGAGGCATTAGACCTCTATCGCTACGATACATAGACATCTGCAAACGCTATTTCCTTTCAAGGAAGTGTTGCAGTTACATTAATTTGAAGTGTAGACGAGGAGTACATATCACTTCGCAAATCATATTATATCTTACAATGAAACATAGAAATGAGATGCGATATCGCGTTTTAAGAATCATAAGAACTCTATTGCTTCGACACGTAGGCATCTGAAAACGCTATTTCCTTGCAAGGAAGTGTCGCATTTACATTCATTTGAAGTGTAGACGAGGAATACATAACACTTCGCAAATCATATTATATCTTACTATGAAACATAGTATTGAGATGCGATATCGCGTTTTAAGAATCATAAGAACTCCATTGCTACGATACGTAGACATCTGCAGACACTATTTCCTAGCAAGGAAGTGTCGCATTTGCATTCATTTGAAGTGTAGACGAGGAATACATGACACTTCGCAATGAATATTATATCTTACCATGAAACATAGATATGAGATGCAATATCTCGTATTAAGAAGCATTTGAACTCTATTGCTACGATACCTAGACATCTGCAGACGCTATTTCCTAGCAAGGAAGTGTCGCATTTGCATTCATTTGAAGTGTAGACGAGGAATACATGACACTTCGCAATGAATATTATATCTTACCATGAAACATAGAAATGAGATGCGATATAGCGTTTTAAGAATCATAAGAACTCTAATGCTACGATACGTAGACATCTGCAAACGCTATTTCCTAGCGAGGAAGTGTGGCATTCACATTCATTTGAAGAGTAGACGAGGAATACATAACACTTCGCAAATCATATTATATCTTACCATGAAACATAGAAATGAGATGCGATATCGCGTTTTAAGAAGCATTAGAAAGCTACTGCTACGATACGTAGACATCTGCAAACGCTATTTCCTAGCGAGGAAGTATCGCATTCACATTCATTTGAAGTGTAGACGAGGAATACATAACACTTCGCAAATCATGTTATATCTTACCATGAAACATAGAAATGAGATGCGATATCGCCTTTTAAGAATCGTAAGAACTCTGTTGCTACGATACGTAGACATCTGCAAACGCTATTTCCTTGCAAGGAAGTGCCGACTTTACATTCATTTGAATCGTAGGCGAGGAATGCTTAACACTTCGCAATGAATATTATATCTTATCATGAAACATAGATATGAGATGCAATAACTCGTTTTAAGAAGCATTTGAACTCTATTGCTTCGATACGTAGACATCTGCAAACGCCATTTCCTTGCAAGGAAGTGTCGTATTTACAATCATTTGAACCGTAGACGCGGAATGCATAACACTTCGCAATGAATATTATATCTTATCATAAAACATAGGTATGAGATGCAGTATCTCCTTTTAACAAGCATTTGAACTCTATTGCTTCGATACGTAGACATCTGCAAACGCTATTTCCTTGCAAGGAAGTGTCACATTTGCATTCATTTGAATCGTATACGAGGAATGCATAACACTTCGCAATGAATATTATATCTTATCATGAATCATAGATATGAGATGCAATATCTCGTTTCAAGAAGCATTTGAACTCTACTGCTATTATACCTAGACATCTGCAGACGCTATTTCCTAGCAAGGAAGTGTCGCATTTACATTCATTCGAAGTGTAGACGAGGAATACATGACACTTCGCAAATCATATTATATCTTACCATGAAACATAGAAATGAGATGCGACATCGCGTATTAAGAAGCATTAGAACTCTATTGCTACGATAGGTAGGCATCTGCAAACGCTATTTCCTGGCAAGGAAGTGTCGCATTTAAATTCATATGAAGTGTAGACGAGGAATACATAACACTTCGCAAATCATATTATATCTTACCATGAAACATAGAAATGAGATGCGATATCGCGTTTTAAGAAGCATTAGAACTCTATAGCTACGATACCTAGACATCTGCAGACACTATTTCCTAGCAAGGTAGTGTCGCATTTACATTCATTTGAAGTGTAGACGAGGAATACATGACACTTCGCAAATCATATTATATCTTACCTTGAAACACAGAAATGAGATGCAATATCTCGTTTTACGAAGCATTTGATCTCTATTGCTTCGATACGTAGACATCTGCAAACGCTATTTCCTTGCAAGGAAGTGTCGCATTTACGTTCATTTGAATCGTATTCGACGAATGCATAACACTTCGCAATGAATATTATATCTTATCATGAAACATAGATATGAGATGCAATATCTCGTTTTAAGAAGCATTTGAACTCTATTGCTTCGATACGTAGACATCTGCAAACGCTATTTCCTTGCAAGGAAGTGTCGCATTTACATTCATTTGAAGTGTAGACGAGGAATACATGACACTTCACTAATCATATTATATCTTACCATGAAACATATAAATGAGATGCGATATTGTGTGTTGAGAGGCATTAGACCTCTATCGCTACGATACATAGACATCTGCAAACGCTATTTCCTTTCAAGGAAGTGTTGCAGTTACATTAATTTGAAGTGTAGACGAGGAGTACATATCACTTCGCAAATCATATTATATCTTACAATGAAACATAGAAATGAGATGCGATATCGCGTTTTAAGAATCATAAGAACTCTATTGCTTCGACACGTAGGCATCTGAAAACGCTATTTCCTTGCAAGGAAGTGTCGCATTTACATTCATTTGAAGTGTAGACGAGGAATACATAACACTTCGCAAATCATATTATATCTTACTATGAAACATAGTATTGAGATGCGATATCGCGTTTTAAGAATCATAAGAACTCCATTGCTACGATACGTAGACATCTGCAGACACTATTTCCTAGCAAGGAAGTGTCGCATTCGCATTCATTTGAAGTGTAGACGAGGAATACATGACACTTCGCAATGAATATTATATCTTACCATGAAACATAGATATGAGATGCAATATCTCGTATTAAGAAGCATTTGAACTCTATTGCTACGATACCTAGACATCTGCAGACGCTATTTCCTAGCAAGGAAGTGTCGCATTTGCATTCATTTGAAGTGTAGACGAGGAATACATGACACTTCGCAATGAATATTATATCTTACCATGAAACATAGAAATGAGATGCAATATCTCGTATTAAGAAGCATTTGAACTCTATTGCTACGATACCTAGACATCTGCAGACGCTATTTCCTAGCAAGGAAGTGTCGCATTTGCATTCATTTGAAGTGTAGACGAGGAATACATGACACTTCGCAATGAATATTATATCTTACCATGAAACATAGAAATGAGATGCGATATCGCGTTTTAAGAATCATAAGAACTCTAATGCTACGATACGTAGACATCTGCAAACGCTATTTCCTAGCGAGGAAGTGTGGCATTCACATTCATTTGAAGAGTAGACGAGGAATACATAACACTTCGCAAATCATATTATATCTTACCATGAAACATAGAAATGAGATGCGATATCGCGTTTTAAGAAGCATTAGAAAGCTACTGCTACGGTACGTAGACATCTGCAAACGCTATTTCCTAGCGAGGAAGTATCGCATTCACATTCATTTGAATCCTATACGAGGAATGCATAACACTTCGCAATGAATATTATATCTTATCATGAAACATAGATATGAGATGCAATATCTCGTTTTAAGAAGCATTTGAACTCTATTGCTACGATACCTAGACATCTGCAGACGCTATTTCCTAGCAAGGAAGTGTCGCATTTACATTCATTTGAAGTGTAGGCGAGGAATACATAACACTTCGCAAATCATACTATATCTTACCATGAAACATAGAAATGAGATGCGATATCGCGTTTTAAGAAGCATTAGAACACTATTGCTACGATAGGTAGACATCTGCAAACGCTATTTCCTAGCGAGGAAGTAACGCATTCACATTCATTTGAAGTGTAGACGAGGAATACATAACACTTCGCAAATCATGTTATATCTTACCATGAAACATAGAAATGAGATGCGATATCGCCTTTTAAGAATCGTAAGAACTCTGTTGCTACGATACGTAGACATCTGCAAACGCTATTTCCTTGCAAGGAAGTGCCGACTTTACATTCATTTGAATCGTAGGCGAGGAATGCTTAACACTTCGCAATGAATATTATATCTTATCATGAAACATAGATATGAGATGCAATAACTCGTTTTAAGAAGCATTTGAACTCTATTGCTTCGATACGTAGACATCTGCAAACGCCATTTACTTGCAAGGAAGTGTCGTATTTACAATCATTTGAACCGTAGACGCGGAATGCATAACACTTCGCAATGAATATTATATCTTATCATAAAACATAGATATGAGATGCAGTATCTCCTTTTAACAAGCATTTGAACTCTATTGCTTCGATACGTAGACATCTGCAAACGCTATTTCCTTGCAAGGAAGTTTCACATTTGCATTCATTTGAGTCGTATACGAGGAATGCATAACACTTCGCAATGAATATTATATCTTATCATGAATCATAGATATGAGATGCAATATCTCGTTTCAAGAAGCATTTGAACTCTACTGCTATGATACCTAGACATCTGCAGACGCTATTTCCTAGCAAGGAAGTGTCGCATTTGCATTCATTTGAAGTGTAGACGAGGAATACATGACACTTCGCAATGAATATTATATCTTACCATGAAACATAGAAATGAGATGCGATATCGCGTTTTAAGAATCATAAGAACTCTATTGCTACGATACGTAGACATCTGCAAACGCTATTTCCTAGCGAGGAAGTGTGGCATTCACATTCATTTGAAGAGTAGACGAGGAATACATAACACTTCGCAAATCATATTATATCTTACCATGAAACATAGAAATGAGATGCGATATAGCGTTTTAAGAAGCATTAGAAAGCTACTGCTACGATACGTAGACATCTGCAAACGCTATTTCCTAGCGAGGAAGTATCGCATTCACATTCATTTGAATCCTATACGAGGAATGCATAACACTTCGCAATGAATATTATATCTTATCATGAAACATAGATATGAGATGCAATATCTCGTTTTAAGAAGCATTTGAACTCTATTGCTACGATACCTAGACATCTGCAGACGCTATTTCCTAGCAAGGAAGTGTCGCATTTAAATTCATATGAAGTGTAGACGAGGAATACATAACACTTCGCAAATCATATTATATCTTACCATGAAACATAGAAATGAGATGCGATATCGCGTTTTAAGAAGCATTAGAACTCTATAGCTACGATACCTAGACATCTGCAGACACTATTTCCTAGCAAGGTAGTGTCGCATTTACATTCATTTGAAGTGTAGACGAGGAATACATGACACTTCGCAAATCATATTATATCTTACCTTGAAACACAGAAATGAGATGCAATATCTCGTTTTACGAAGCATTTGATCTCTATTGCTTCGATACGTAGACATCTGCAAACGCTATTTCCTTGCAAGGAAGTGTCGCATTTACGTTCATTTGAATCGTATTCGACGAATGCATAACACTTCGCAATGAATATTATATCTTATCATGAAACATAGATATGAGATGCAATATCTCGTTTTAAGAAGCATTTGAACTCTATTGCTTCGATACGTAGACATCTGCAAACGCTATTTCCTTGCAAGGAAGTGTCGCATTTACATTCATTTGAAGTGTAGACGAGGAATACATGACACTTCACTAATCATATTATATCTTACCATGAAACATAGAAATGAGATGCGATATTGTGTGTTGAGAAGCATTAGACCTCTATCGCTACGATACATAGACATCTGCAAACGCTATTTCCTTTCAAGGAAGTGTCGCAGTTACATGAATTTGAAGTGTAGACGAGGAGTACATATCACTTCGCAAATCATATTATATCTTACAATGAAACATAGAAATGATATGCGATATCGCGTTTTAAGAATCATAAGAACTCTATTGCTTCGACACGTAGGCATCTGAAAACGCTATTTCCTTGCAAGGAAGTGTCGCATTTACATTCATTTGAAGTGTAGACGAGGAATACATAACACTTCGCAAATCATATTATATCTTACCATGAAACATAGTATTGAGATGCGATATCGCGTTTTAAGAATCATAAGGACTCTACTGCTACGATACGTAGACATCTGCAAACGCTATTTCCTTGCAAGGAAGTGTCGCATTTACATTCATTTGAATCGTAGACGAGGAATACATAACACTTCGCAAATCATATTATTTCTTACCATGAAACATAGAAATGGGATGCGATATCGCGTTTTAAGAATCATAAAAACTCTATTGCTACGATACGTAGACATCTGCAAACGCTATTTCCTTGCAAGGAAGTGTCGCATTTACATTCATTTGAACCGTAGACGAGGAATGCATAACACTTCGCAATGAATATTATATCTTATCATGAAACATAGATATGAGATGCAATATCTCGTTTTAAGAAGCATTTGAACTCTATTGCTACGATACGTAGACATCTGCAGACGCTATTTCCTAGCAAGGAAGTGTCGCATTTGCATTCATTTGAAGTGTAGACGAGGAATACATGACACTTCGCAATGAATATTATATCTTACCATGAAACATAGAAATGAGATGCGATATCGCGTTTTAAGAATCATAAGAACTCTATTGCTACGATACGTAGACATCTGCAAACGCTATTTCCTAGCGAGGAAGTGTGGCATTCACATTCATTTGAAGAGTAGACGAGGAATACATAACACTTCGCAAATCATATTATATCTTACCATGAAACATAGAAATGAGATGCGATATCGCGTTTTAAGAAGCATTAGAAAGCTACTGCTACGATACGTAGACATCTGCAAACGCTATTTCCTAGCGAGGAAGTATCGCATTCACATTCATTTGAATCCTATACGAGGAATGCATAACACTTCGCAATGAATATTATATCTTATCATGAAAGATAGATATGAGATGCAATATCTCGTTTTAAGAAGCATTTGAACTCTATTGCTACGATACCTAGACATCTGCAGACGCTATTTCCTAGCAAGGAAGTGTCGCATTTACATTCATTTGAAGTGTAGGCGAGGAATACATAACACTTCGCAAATCATACTATATCTTACCATGAAACATAGAAATGAGATGCGATATCGCGTTTTAAGAAGCATTAGAACACTATTGCTACGATAGGTAGACATCTGCAAACGCTATTTCCTAGCGAGGAAGTAACGCATTCACATTCATTTGAAGTGTAGACGAGGAATACATAACACTTCGCAAATCATGTTATATCTTACCATGAAACATTGAAATGAGATGCGATATCGCCTTTTAAGAATCACAAGAACTCTATTGCTACGATACGTAGACATCTGCAAACGCTATTTCCTTGCAAGGAAGTGCCGACTTTACATTCATTTGAATCGTAGGCGAGGAATGCTTAACACTTCGCAATGAATATTATATCTTATCATGAAACATAGATATGAGATGCAATATCTCGTTTTAAGAAGCATTTGAACCCTATTGCTTCGATACGTAGACATCTGCAAACGCTATTTCCTTGCAAGGAAGTGTCGTATTTACAATCATTTGAATCGTAGACGAGGAATGCATAACACTTCGCAATGAATATTATATCTTATCAAAAAACATAGATATGAGATGCAATATCTCGTTTTAACAAGCATTTGAACTCTATTGCTTCGATACGTAGACATCTGCAAACGCTATTTCCTTGCAAGGAAGTGTCACATTTGCATTCATTTGAATCGTATACGAGGAATGCATAACACTTCGCAATGAATATTATATCTTATCATGAATCATAGATATGAGATGCAATATCTCGTTTCAAGAAGCATTTGAACTCTACTGCTATGATACCTAGACATCTGCAGACGCTATTTCCTAGCAAGGAAGTGTCGCATTTACATTCATTCGAAGTGTAGACGAGGAATACATGACACTTCGCAAATCATATTATATCTTACCATGAAACATAGAAATGAGATGCCATATCGCGTTTTAAGAAGCATTAGAAAGCTATTGCTACGATACGTAGACATCTGCAAACGCTATTTCCTAGCGAGGAAGTATCGCATTCACATTCATTTGAAGTGTAGACGAGGAATACATAACACTTCGCAAATCATATTATATCTTACCATGAAACATAGAAATGAGATGCGATATCGCGTTTTAAGAAGCATTAGAAATCTATTGCTACGATACGTAGACATCTGCAAACGCTATTTCCTTGCAAGGAAGTTTCGCATTTACATTCATTTGAACTGTAGACGAGGAATGCATAACACTTCGCAAATCGTATTATATCTTACCATGAAACATAGAATTGAGATGCGATATCGCGTTTTAAGAATCATAAGAACTCCATTGCTACGATACGTAGACATCTGCAAACGCTATTTCCTAGCGAGGAAGTGTCGCATTCACATTCATTTGAAGTGTAGACGATGAATACATAACCCTTCGCAAATCATATTATATCTTACCATGAAACATAGAAATGAGATGCGATATCGCGTTTCAGGAAGCATTAGAACGCTATCGCTACGATGCCTAGACATCTGCAGACACTATTTCCGAGCAAGGAAGTGTCGCAATTACATTCATTTGAAGTGTAGACGAGGAATACATAACACTTCGCAAATCATATTATATCTTACCATGAAACATAGAAATGAGATGCGATATCGCGTTTTAGGAAGCATTAGAACTCTATCGCTACGATACCTAGACATCTGCAGACACTATTTCCCAGCAAGGAAGTGCCGCATTTACATTCATGTGAAGTGTAGACGACGAATATATAACACTTCGCAAATCATATTATATCTTACCATGAAACATAGAAATGAGATGCGATATCGCGTTTTAAGAAGCATTAGAACTCTATTGCTACGATAGGTAGACATCTGTAAACGCTATTTCCTTGCAAGGAAGTGTCGCATTTACATTCATTTGAATCGTAGACGAGGAATGCATAACACTTCGCAATGAATATTATATCTTATCATGAAACATATATATGAGATGCAATATCTCGTTTTAAGAAGCATTTGAACTCTATTGCTTCGATACGTAAACATCTGCAAACGCTATTTCTTTGCTAGGAAGTGTCGCATTTACATTCACTGGAAGTGTAGACGAGGAATACATAACACTTCGCAAATCATATTATATCTTACCATGAAACATAGAAATGAGATGCGATATCGCGTTTTAAGAAGCATTTGAACTCTATTGCTACGATGCCTAGACATCTGCAGACGCTATTTCCTAGCAAGGAAGTGCCGCATTTACATTCATTTGAATCGTAGACGAGGAATGCATAACACTTCGCAGTGAATATTATATCTTATCATGAAACGTAGATATGAGATGCAATATCCCGTTTTAAGAAGAATTAGAAATCTATTGCTACGATACGTAAACATCTGCAGACGCTATTTCCTTGCAAGGAAGTGTCGCATTTACATTCATTTGAAGTGTAGACGAGGAATACATAACACTTCGCAAATCATATTATATCTTACCATGAAACATAGAAATGAGATGCGATATCGCGTTTTAAGAATCATAAGAACTCTATTGCTACGATAAGTAGACAAATGCAAACGCTATTTCCTTGCAAGGAAGTGTCGCATTTACATTCATATGAAGTGTAGACGAGGAATACATATCACTTCGCAAATCATATTATATCTTACCATGAAACATAGAAATGAGATGCGATATCGCGTTTTAAGAAGCATTAGAACTCTATCGCTACGATACCTAGACATCTGCAGACACTATTTCCTAGCAAGGAAGTGTCGCATTTACATTCATTTGAAGTGTAGACGAGGAATACATGATACTTCGCAAATCATATTATATCTTACCATGAAACATAGACATGAGATGCGATATCGCATTTTAAGAAGCATTTGAACTCTATTCATTCGATACGTAGACATCTGCAAACGCTATTTCCTTGCAAGGATGTGTCGCATTTACATTCATTTGAGGTGTACACGAGGAATACATAACACTTCGCAAATCATATTATATCTTACCATGAAACAATGAAATGAGATGCGATATCTCGGTTTAAGAAGCATTTGAACTCTATTGCTGCGATACCTAGACATCTGCAGACGCTATTTCCTAGCAAGGAAGTATCGCATTTACATTCATTTGAAGTGTAGACGAGGAATACATGACACTTCGCAAATCATATTATATCTTTCCATGAAACATAGAAATGAGATGCGATATCTCGTTTTAAGAAGCATTAGAAATCTATTGCTAAGATACGTAGACATCTGCAAACGCCATTTCTTTGCAAGGAAGTGTCGCATTTACATTCATTTGAAGTGTAGACGCGGAATACATAACACTTCGCAAATCATATTATATCTTACCATGAAACATAGAAATGAGATGCGATATCGCGTTTTAAGAAGCATTTGAACTCTATTGCTTCGATACGTAGACATCTGCAAACGCTATTTCCTGGCAAGGAAGTGTCGCATTTACATTCATTTGAAGTGTAGACGAGGAATACATGATACTTCGCAAATCATATTATATCTTACCATGAAACATAGAAATGAGATGCGATATCGCGTTTTAAGAAGCATTAGAACTCTACTGCTACGATACGTAGACATCCGCAAACGCTATTTCCTTGCAAGGAAGTGTCGCATTTACAATCATTTGAATCGTAGACGAGGAATACATGACACTTCGCAAATCATATTATATCTTACCATGAAACATAGAAATGAGATGCGATATCGTGTTTTAAGAAGCATTAGAAATCTATTGCTTCGATACGTAGACATCTGCAAACGCTATTTGCTTGCAAGGAAGTGTCGCACTTACATTCATTTGAAGTGTAGACGAGGAATACATAACTCTTCGCAAATCATATTATATCTTACCATGAAACATAGAAATGAGATGCGATATCGCGTTTTAAGAATCATAAGAACTCTATTGCTACGATACGTAGACAACTGCAAACGTTATTTCCTTGCAAGGAAGTGTCGCATTTACATTCATTTGAATCGTAATCGAGGAATGCATAACACTTCGCAATGAATATTATATCTTATCATGAAACATAGATATGAGATGCAATATCTCGTTGTAAGAAGCATTTGAACACTATTGCTACGATACCTAGACATCTGCGGACGCTATTTCCTAGCAAGGAAGTATCGCATTTACATTCATTTGAAGTGTAGACGAGGAATACACAACACTTCGCAAATCATATTATATCTTACCATGAAACATAGAAATGAGATGCGTTATCGCGTTTTAAGAAGCATTTGAACTGTATTTCTTCGATACCTAGATATCTGCAAACGCTATTTCCTTGCAAGGAAATGTCGCACTTACATTCATTTGAAGTGTAGACGAGGAATACATGATACTTCGCAAATCATATTATATCCTACCATGAAACATTGAAATGAAATGCGATATCGCGTTTTAAGAGGCATTAGAAATCTATTGCTACGATACGTAGACATCTGCAGACGCTATTTCCTTGCAAGGAAGTGTCGCATTTACATTCATTTGAATCGTATACGAGGAATGCATAACACTTCGCTATGAATAATATATCTTATCATGAAACATAGATATGAGAAGCAATATCTCGTTTTAAGAAGCATTTGAACTCTATTGCTACGATACCTAGACATCTGCAGACGCTATTTCCTAGCAAGGAAGTATCGCATTTACATTCATTTGAAGTGTAGACGAGGAATACGTAACACTTCGCAAATCATATTATATCTTACCATGAAACATAGAAATGAGATGCGATATCGCGTTTTAAGAAGCATTAGAACTCTATCGCTACGATACCTAGACATCTGCAGACGCAATTTCCTGGCAAGGAAGTGTCGCATTTACATTCATTTGAAGTTGTAGACGAGGAATACATGACACTTCGCAAATCATATTATATCTTACCATGAAACATAGAAATGAGATGCGATATCGCATTTTAAGAAGCATTAGAAATATATTGCTACGATACGTAGACATCTGCAGACGCTATTTCCTTGCAAGGAAGTGTCGCATTTACATTCATTTGAAGTGTAGACGAGGAATACATGACACTTCGCAAATCATATTATATCTTACCATGAAACATAGAAATGAGATGCAATATCTCGTTTTAAGAAGCATTTGAACTCTATTGCTACGATACCTAGACATCTGCAGACGCTATTTCCTAGCAAGGAAGTATCGCATTTACATTCATTTGAAGTGTAGACGAGGAATACATGACACTTCGCAAATCATATTATATCTTTCCATGAAACATAGAAATGAGATGCGATATCGCGTTTTAAGAAGCATTAGAAATCTATTGCTAAGATACGTAGACATCTGCAAACGCTATCTCCTTGCAAGGAAGTGTCGCATTTACGTTCATTTGAATCGTTGACGAGGAATGCATAACACTTCGCAATGAATATTATATCCTATCATGAAACATAGATATGAGATGCAATATCTCGTTTTAAGAAGCATTTGCACTCTATTGCTTCGATACGTAGACATCTGCAAACGCTATTTCCTTGCAAGGAAGTGTCGCATTTACATTCATTTGAAGTGTAGACGAGGAATACATAACACTTCGCAAATCATATTATATCTTACCATGAAACATAGAAATGAGATGCGATATCGCGTTTTAAGAAGCATTAGAACTCTATCGCTACGATACCTAGACATCTGCAGACGCAATTTCCTGGCAAGGAAGTGTCGCATTTACATTCATTTGAAGTTGTAGACGAGGAATACATGACACTTCGCAAATCATATTATATCTTACCATGAAACATAGAAATGAGATGCGATATCGCATTTTAAGAAGCATTAGAAATATATTGCTACGATACGTAGACATCTGCAGACGCTATTTCCTTGCAAGGAAGTGTCGCATTTACATTCATTTGAAGTGTAGACGAGGAATACATGACACTTCGCAAATCATATTATATCTTACCATGAAACATAGAAATGAGATGCAATATCTCGTTTTAAGAAGCATTTGAACTCTATTGCTACGATACCTAGACATCTGCAGACGCTATTTCTTAGCAAGGAAGTATCGCATTTACATTCATTTGAAGTGTAGACGAGGAATACATGACACTTCGCAAATCATATTATATCTTTCCATGAAACATAGAAATGAGATGCGATATCGCGTTTTAAGAAGCATTAGAAATCTATTGCTAAGATACGTAGACATCTGCGAACGCTATCTCCTTGCAAGGAAGTGTCGCATTTACGTTCATTTGAATCGTTGACGAGGAATGCATAACACTTCGCAATGAATATTATATCCTATCATGAAACATAGATATGAGATGCAATATCTCGTTTTAAGAAGCATTTGAACTCTATTGCTTCGATACGTCGACATCTGCAAACGCTATTTCCTTGCAAGGAAGTGTCGCATTTACATTCATTTGAAGTGTAGACAAGGAATACATAACACTTCGCAAATCATATTATATCTTACCATGAAACATAGAAATGAGATGCGATATCGCGTTTTAAGAAGCATTAGAACTCTATCGCTAAGATACCTAGACATCTGCAGACGCTATTTCCTGGCAAGGAAGTGTCGCATTTACATTCATTTGAAGTTGTAGACGAGGAATACATGACACTTCGCAAATCATATTATATCTTACCATGAAACATAGAAATGAGATGCTATATTGTGTTTTGAGAAGCATTAGAACTCTATTGCTACGATACCTAGACATCTGCAGACGCTATTTCCTAGCAAGGAAGTGTCGCATTTACATTAATTGAAGTGTAGACGAGCAATACATGACACTTCGCAAATCATATTATATCTTACCATGAAGCATAGAAATGAGATGCGATATCGCGTTTTAAGAATCATAAGAACTCTATTGCTACGATACGTAGACATCTGCAAGCGCCATTTCCTTGGAAGGAAGTGTCGCATTTACGTTCATTTGAATCGTAGACGAGGAATACATAACACTTCGCAAATCATATTATATCCTACCATGAAACATAGAAATGAGATGCGATATGGCGTTTTAAGAATCATAAGAACTCCATTGCTACGATACGTAGATATCTGCAAACGCTATTTCCTAGCGAGGAAGTGTGGCATTCACATTCATTTGAAGTGTAGACGAGGAATACATAACACTTCGCAAATCATATTATATCTTACCATGAATCATAGAAATGAGATGCGATATCGCGCTTTAAGAATCATAAAAACTCTATTGCTACGATACGTAGACATCTGCAAACGCTATTTCCTTGCAAGGAAGTGTCGCATTTACATTCATATGAAGTGTAGACGAGGAATACATAACATTTCGCAAATCATATTATATCTTACCATGAAACATAAAAATGAGGTGCAATATCGCGTTTTAAGAATCATAAGAACTCTACTGCTACGATACGTAGACATCTGCAAACGCTATTTCCTTGCAAGGAAGAGTCGCATTTACATTCATTTGAATCGTAGACGAGGAATACATGACACTTCGCAAATCATATTATATCTTACCATGAAACATAGAAATGAGATGCGATATCGCGTTTTAAGAATCATAAGAACTCTATTGCTACGATACGTAGACAACTGCAAACGCTATTTCCTTGCAAGGAAGTGTCGCATTTTCATTCATTTGAATCGTATACGAGGAATGCATAACACTTCGCAATGAATATTATATCTTATCATGAATCATAGATATGAGATGCAATATCTCGTTTTAAGAAGCATTTGAACTCTATTGCTTCGATACGTAGACATCTGCAAACGCTATTTCCTTGCAAGGAAGTGTCGCATTTACATTCATTTGAAGTGTAGACAAGGAATACATAACACTTCGCAAATCATATTATATCTTACCATGAAACATAGAAATGAGATGCGATATCGCGTTTTAAGAAGCATTTGAACTCTATTGCTTCGATACGCAGAAATCTGCAATCGCAATTTCCTTGCAAGGAAGTGTCGCATTTACTTTCATTTGAATCGTAGACGAGGAATGCATAACACTTCGCAATGAATATTATATCATATCATGAAACATAGATATGAGATGCAATATCTCGTTTTAAGAAGCATTTGAACTCTATTGCTTCAATACGTAGACATCTGCAGACGCTATTTCCTAGCAAGGAGGTATCGCATTTACATTCATTTGAAGTGTAGACGAGGAATACATGACACTTCGCAAATCATATTATATCTTACCATAAAACATAGGAATGAGATGCAATATCGCGTTTTAAGAAGCATTAGTAATCTATTGCTACGATACGTAGACATCTGCAGACGCTATTTCCTTGCAAGGAAGTGTCGCATTTACATTCATTTGAATCGTATACGAGGAATGCATAACACTTCGCAATGAATATTATATCTTACCATGAAACATAGAAATGCGATGCGACATCGCGTATTAAGAAGCATTAGAACTCTATTCCTACGATAGGTAGACATCTGCAAACGCTATTTCCTTGCAAGGAAGTGTCGCATTTACATTCATTTGAAGTGTAGACGAGGAATACATGACACTTCACAAATTATATTATATCTTACCATGAAACATAGAAATGAGATGCTATATTGTGTTTTGAGAAGCATTAGAACTCTATTGCTACGATACCTAGACATCTGCAGACGCTATTTCCTAGCAAGGAAGTGTCGCATTTACATTAATTGAAGTGTAGACGAGCAATACATGACACTTCGCAAATCATATTATATCTTACCATGAAACATAGAAATGAGATGCGATATCGCGTTTTAAGAATCATAAGAACTCTATTGCTACGATACGTAGACATCTGCAAACGCTATTTCCTTGGAAGGAAGTGTCGCATTTACGTTCATTTGAATCGTAGACGAGGAATACATAACACTTCGCAAATCATATTATATCCTACCATGAAACATAGAAATGAGATGCGATATGGCGTTTTAAGAATCATAAGAACTCCATTGCTACGATACGTAGATATCTGCAAACGCTATTTCCTAGCGAGGAAGTGTGGCATTCACATTCATTTGAAGTGTAGACGAGGAATACATAACACTTCGCAAATCATATTATATCTTACCATGAATCATAGAAATGAGATGCGATATCGCGCTTTAAGAATCATAAAAACTCTATTGCTACGATACGTAGACATCTGCAAACGCTATTTCCTTGCAAGGAAGTGTCGCATTTACATTCATATGAAGTGTAGACGAGGAATACATAACACTTCGCAAATCATATTATATCTTACCATGAAACATAAAAATGAGGTGCAATATCGCGTTTTAAGAATCATCAGAACTCTACTGCTACGATACGTAGACATCTGCAAACGCTATTTCCTTGCAAGGAAGAGTCGCATTTACATTCATTTGAATCGTAGACGAGGAATACATGACACTTCGCAAATCATATTATATCTTACCATGAAACATAGAAATGAGGTGCAATATCGCGTTTTAAGAATCATAAGAACTCTACTGCTACGATACGTAGACATCTGCAAACGCTATTTCCTTGCAAGGAAGTGTCGCATTTACATTCATTTGAATCGTAGACGAGGAATACATGACACTTCGCAAATCATATTATATCTTACCATGAAACATAGAAATGAGATGCGATATCGCGTTTTAAGAATCATAAGAACTCTATTGCTACGATACGTAGACAACTGCAAACGCTATTTCCTTGCAAGGAAGTGTCGCATTTTCATTCATTTGAAGTGTAGACGAGGAATACATAACACTTCGCAAATCATATTATATCTTACCATGAAACATAGAAATGAGATGCGATATCGCGTTTTAAGAATCATAAGAACACTATTGCTACGATACGTGGACATCTGCAAACGCTATCGCCTTGCAAGGAAGTGTCGCATTTACGTTCATTTGAATCGTTGACGAGGAATGCATAACACTTCGCATTGAATATTATATCCTATCATGAAACATAGATAAAAGATGCAATATCTCGTTTTAAGAAGCATTTGAACTCTATTGCTTCGATACGTAGACATCTGCAAACGCTATTTCCTTGCAAGGAAGTGTCGCATTTACATTCATTTGAAGTGTAGACAAGGAATACATAACACTTCGCAAATCATATTATATCTTACCATGAAACATAGAAATGAGATGCGATATCGCGTTTTAAGAAGCATAAGAACTCTATCGCTACGATACCTAGACATCTGCAGACGCTATTTCCTGGCAAGTAAGTGTCGCATTTACATTAATTTGAAGTTGTAGACGAGGAATACATGACACCTCGCAAATCATATTATATCTTACCATGAAACATAGAAATGAGATGCGATATCGCGTTTTAAGAAGCATTAGAAATCTATTGCTACGATACGTAGACATCTGCAGACGCTATTTCCTTGCAAGGAAGTGTCGCATTTACATTCATTTGAAGTGTAGACGAGGAATACATAACACTTCGCAAATCGTATTATATCTTACCATGAAACATAGAAATGAGATGCGATATCGCGTTTTAAGAAGCATTAGAAATCTATTGCTACGAAACGTAGACATCTGCAGACGCTATTTCCTTGCAAGGAAGTGTCGCATTTACATTCATTTGAAGTGTAGACGAGGAATACATAACACTTCGCAAATCATATTATATCTTACCATGAAACATAGAAATGAGATGCGATATCGCGTTTTAAGAAGCATTAGAACTCTATCGCTACGATACCTAGACATCTGCAGACACTATTTCCTAGCAAGGAAGTGTCGCATTTACATTCATTTGAAGTGTAGACGAGGAACACATGATACTTCGCAAATCATATTATATCTTACCATGAAACATAGAAATGAGATGCGACATCGCGTATTAAGAAGCATTAGAACTCTATTGCTACGATAGGTAGACATCTGCAAACGCTATTTCCTTGCAAGGAAGTGTCGCATTTACATTCATTTGAAGTGTAGACGAGGAATACATGACAATTCACAAATTATATTATATCTTACCATGAAACATAGAAATGAGATGCGATATTGTGTTTTGAGAAGCATTAGAACTCTATTGCTACGATACCTAGACATCTGCAGACGCTATCTCCTAGCAAGGAAGTGTCGCATTTACATTAATTTGAAGTGTAGACGAGGAGTACATATCACTTCGCAAATCATATTATATCTTACCATGAAACATAGAAATGAGATGCGATATCGCGCTTTAAGAATCATAAGAACTCTATTGCTTCGACACGTAGACATCTGCAAACGCTATTTCCTTGCAAGGAAGTGTCGCATTTACATTCATTTGAAGTGTAGACGAGGAATACATAACACTTCGCAAATCATATTATATCTTACCATGAAACGTAGAATTGAGATGCGATATCGCGTTTTAAGAATCATAAGAACTCCATTGCTACGATACGTAGACATCTGCAAACGCTATTTCCTTGCAAGGAAGTGTCGCATTTACATTCATTTGAAGTGCAGACGAGGAATACATAACACTTCGCAAGTCATATTATATCTTACCATGAAACATAGAAATGAGATGCGATATCGCGTTTTAAGAAGCATTAGAACGCTATTGCTACGAAAGGTAGACATCTGTAAACGCTGTTTCCTTGCAAGGAAGTGTCGCATTTACATTCATTTGTATCGTAGACGAGGAATGCATAACACTTCGCAATGAATATTATATCTTATCATGAAACATAGATATGAGATGCAATATCTCGTTTTAAGAAGCATTAGAAAGCTATTGCTACGATACGTAGACATCTGCAAACGCTATTTCCTAGCGAGGAAGTATCGCATTCACATTCATTTGAAGTGTAGACGAGGAATACATAACACTTCGCAAATCATGTTATATCTTATCATGAAACATAGAAATGAGATGCGATATCGCGTTTTAAGAAGCATTAGAACTCTATTGCTACGATAGGTAGACATCTGTAAACGCTATTTCCTTGGAAGGAAGAGTCGCATTTACATTCATTTGAATCGTAGACGAGGAATGCATAACACTTCGCAATGAATATTATATCTTATCATGAAACATAGATATGAGATGCGACATCGCGTATTAAGAAGCATTTGAACTCTATTGCTTCGATACGTAGACATCTGCAAACGCTATTTCCTTGCAAGGAAGTGTCGCATTTACATTCATTTGAAGTGTAGACAAGGAATACATAACACTTCGCAAATCATATTATATCTTACCATGAAACATAGAAATGAGATGCGATATCGCGTTTTAAGGAGCATTTGAACTCTATTGCTTCGATACGTAGACATCTGCAAACGCTATTTCCATGCAAGGAAGTGTCGCATTTACATTCATTTGAAGTGTAGACGAGGAATACATAACACTTCGCAAATCATATTATATCCTACCATGAAACATAGAAATGAGATGCGATATGGCGTTTTAAGAATCATAAGAACTCCATTGCTACGATACGTAGATATCTGCAAACGCTATTTCCTAGCGAGGAAGTGTGGCATTCACATTCATTTGAAGTGTAGACGAGGAATACATAACACTTCGCAAATCATATTATATCTTACCATGAATCATAGAAATGAGATGCGATATCGCGCTTTAAGAATCATAAAAACTCTATTGCTACGATACGTAGACATCTGCAAACGCTATTTCCTTGCAAGGAAGTGTCGCATTTACATTCATATGAAGTGTAGACGAGGAATACATAACACTTCGCAAATCATATTATATCTTACCATGAAACATAGAAATGAGGTGCAATATCGCGTTTTAAGAATCATAAGAACTCTACTGCTACGATACGTAGACATCTGCAAACGCTATTTCCTTGCAAGGAAGTGTCGCATTTACATTCATTTGAATCGTAGACGAGGAATACATGACACTTCGCAAATCATATTATATCTTACCATGAAACATAGAAATGAGATGCGATATCGCGTTTTAAGAATCATAAGAACTCTATTGCTACGATACGTAGACAACTGCAAACGCTATTTCCTTGCAAGGAAGTGTCGCATTTTCATTCATTTGAAGTGTAGACGAGGAATACATAACACTTCGCAAATCATATTATATCTTACCATGAAACATAGAAATGAGATGCGATATCGCGTTTTAAGAATCATAAGAACACTATTGCTACGATACGTGGACATCTGCAAACGCTATCTCCTTGCAAGGAAGTGTCGCATTTACGTTCATTTGAATCGTTGACGAGGAATGCATAACACTTCGCATTGAATATTATATCCTATCATGAAACATAGATAAAAGATGCAATATCTCGTTTTAAGAAGCATTTGAACTCTATTGCTTCGATACGTAGACATCTGCAAACGCTATTTCCTTGCAAGGAAGTGTCGCATTTACATTCATTTGAAGTGTAGACAAGGAATACATAACACTTCGCAAATCATATTATATCTTACCATGAAACATAGAAATGAGATGCGATATCGCGTTTTAAGAAGCATTAGAAATCTATTGCTACGAAACGTAGACATCTGCAGACGCTATTTCCTTGCAAGGAAGTGTCGCATTTACATTCATTTGAAGTGTAGACGAGGAATACATAACACTTCGCAAATCATATTATATCTTACCATGAAACATAGAAATGAGATGCGATATCGCGTTTTAAGAAGCATTAGAACTCTATCGCTACGATACCTAGACATCTGCAGACACTATTTCCTAGCAAGGAAGTGTCGCATTTACATTCATTTGAAGTGTAGACGAGGAATACATGATACTTCGCAAATCATATTATATCTTACCATGAAACATAGAAATGAGATGCGACATCGCGTATTAAGAAGCATTAGAACTCTATTGCTACGATAGGTAGACATCTGCAAACGCTATTTCCTTGCAAGGAAGTGTCGCATTTACATTCATTTGAAGTGTAGACGAGGAATACATGACAATTCACAAATTATATTATATCTTACCATGAAACATAGAAATGAGATGCGATATTGTGTTTTGAGAAGCATTAGAACTCTATTGCTACGATACCTAGACATCTGCAGACGCTATCTCCTAGCAAGGATGTGTCGCATTTACATTAATTTGAAGTGTAGACGAGGAGTACATATCACTTCGCAAATCATATTATATCTTACCATGAAACATAGAAATGAGATGCGATATCGCGCTTTAAGAATCATAAGAACTCTATTGCTTCGACACGTAGACATCTGCAAACGCTATTTCCTTGCAAGGAAGTGTCGCATTTACATTCATTTGAAGTGTAGACGAGGAATACATAACACTTCGCAAATCATATTATATCTTACCATGAAACGTAGAATTGAGATGCGATATCGCGTTTTAAGAATCATAAGAACTCCATTGCTACGATACGTAGACATCTGCAAACGCTATTTCCTTGCAAGGAAGTGTCGCATTTACATTCATTTGAAGTGCAGACGAGGAATACATAACACTTCGCAAGTCATATTATATCTTACCATGAAACATAGAAATGAGATGCGATATCGCGTTTTAAGAAGCATTAGAACGCTATTGCTACGAAAGGTAGACATCTGTAAACGCTATTTCCTTGCAAGGAAGTGTCGCATTTACATTCACTTGTATCGTAGACGAGGAATGCATAACACTTCGCAATGAATATTATATCTTATCATGAAACATAGATATGAGATGCAATATCTCGTTTTAAGAAGCATTAGAAAGCTATTGCTACGATACGTAGACATCTGCAAACGCTATTTCCTAGCGAGGAAGTGTGGCATTCACATTCATTTGAAGTGTAGACGAGGAATACATAACACTTCGCAAATCATATTATATCTTACCATGAATCATAGAAATGAGATGCGATATCGCGCTTTAAGAATCATAAAAACTCTATTGCTACGATACGTAGACATCTGCAAACGCTATTTCCTTGCAAGGAAGTGTCGCATTTACATTCATATGAAGTGTAGACGAGGAATACATAACACTTCGCAAATCATATTATATCTTACCATGAAACATAGAAATGAGGTGCAATATCGCGTTTTAAGAATCATAAGAACACTATTGCTACGATACGTGGACATCTGCAAACGCTATCTCCTTGCAAGGAAGTGTCGCATTTACGTTCATTTGAATCGTTGACGAGGAATGCATAACACTTCGCATTGAATATTATATCCTATCATGAAACATAGATAAAAGATGCAATATCTCGTTTTAAGAAGCATTTGAACTCTATTGCTTCGATACGTAGACATCTGCAAACGCTATTTCCTTGCAAGGAAGTGTCGCATTTACATTCATTTGAAGTGTAGACAAGGAATACATAACACTTCGCAAATCATATTATATCTTACCATGAAACATAGAAATGAGATGCGATATCGCGTTTTAAGAAGCATTAGAAATCTATTGCTACGATACGTAGACATCTGCAGACGCTATTTCCTTGCAAGGAAGTGTCGCATTTACATTCATTTGAAGTGTAGACGAGGAATACATAACACTTCGCAAATCGTATTATATCTTACCATGAAACATAGAAATGAGATGCGATATCGCGTTTTAAGAATCATAAGAACTCTATTGCTACGATACGTAGACAACTGCAAACGCTATTTCCTTGCAAGGAAGTGTCGCATTTACATTCATTTGAAGTTGTAGACGAGGAATACATGACACTTCGCAAATCATATTATATCTTACCATGAAACATAGAAATGAGATGCGATATCGCGTTTTAAGAAGCATTAGAAATCTATTGCTACGAAACGTAGACATCTGCAGACGCTATTTCCTTGCAAGGAAGTGTCGCATTTACATTCATTTGAAGTGTAGACGAGGAATACATAACACTTCGCAAATCATATTATATCTTACCATGAAACATAGAAATGAGATGCGATATCGCGTTTTAAGAATCACAAGAACTCTATTGCTACGATACGTAGACAACTGCAAACGCTATTTTCTTGCAAGGAAGTGTCGCATTTACATTCATTTGAATCGTATACGAGGAATGCATAACACTTCGCTATGAATATTATATCTTATCATGAAACATAGATATGAGATGCAATATCTCGTTTTATGAAGCATTTGAACTCTATTGCTACGATACCTAGACATCTGCAGACGCTATTTCCTAGCAAGGAAGTATTGCATTTACATTCATTTGAAGTGTAGACGAGGAATACATGACACTTCGCAAATCATATTATATCTTTCCATGAAACATAGAAATGTGATGCGATATCGCGTTTTAAGAAGCATTAGAAATCTATTGCTAAGATACGTAGACATCTGCAAACGCTATTTCTTTGCAAGGAAGTGTCGCATTTATATTCATATGAAGTGTTGACGAGGAATACACAACACTTCGCAAATCATATTATATCTTACCATGAAACATAGAAATGAGATGCGATATCGCGTTTTAAGAATCATAAGAACTCTATTGCTACGATACGCAGACATCTGCAATCGCAATTTCCTTGCAAGGAAGTGTCGCATTTACTTTCATTTGAATCGTAGACGAGGAATGCATAACACTTCGCAATGAATATTATATCATATCATGAAACATAGATATGAGGTGCAATATCTCGTTTTAAGAAGCATTTGAACTCTATTGCTTCAATACGTAGACATCTGCAGACGCTATTTCCTAGCAAGGAGGTATCGCATTAACATTCATTTGAAGTGTACACGAGGAATACATGACACTTCGCAAATCATATTATATCTTACCATAAAACATAGGAATGAGATTCAATATCTCGTATTAAGAAGCATTAGAACTCTATTGCTACGATAGGTAGACATCTGCAAACGCTATTTCCTTGCAAGGAAGTGCCGCATTTACATTCATGTGAAGTGTAGGCGAGGAATACATAACACTTCGCAAATCATATTATATCTTACCATGAAACATATAAATGAGATGCGATATCGCGTTTTAAGAAGCATTAGAACTCTATCGCTACGATACCTAGACATCTGCAGACACTATTTCCTAGCAAGGAAGTGTCGCATTTACATTCATTTGAAGTGTAGACGAGGAATACATGATACTTCGCAAATCATATTATATCTTACCATGAAACATAGAAATGAGATGCGACATCGCGTATTAAGAAGCATTAGAACTCTATTGCTACGATAGGTAGACATCTGCAAACGCTATTTCCTTGCAAGGTAGTGTCGCATTTACATTCATTTGAAGTGTAGACGAGGAATACATGACACTTCACAAATCATATTATATCTTACCATGAAACATAGATATGAGATGGAATATCTCGTTTTAACAAGCATTTGAACTCTATTGCTTCGATACGTAGACATCTGCAAACGCTATTTCCTTGCAAGGAAGTGTCGCATTTGCATTCATTTGAATCGTATAAGAGGAATGCATAACACTTCGCAATGAATATTATATCTTATCATGAATCATAGAAATGAGATGCGATATCGCGTTTTAAGAATCATAAGAACTCTATTGCTACGATACGTAGACAACTGCAAACGCTATTTCCTTGCAAGGAAGTGTCGCATTTTCATTCATTTGAAGTGTAGACGAGGAATACATAACACTTCGCAAATCATATTATATCTTACCATGAAACATAGAAATGAGATGCGATATCGCGTTTTAAGAATCATAAGAACACTATTGCTACGATACGTGGACATCTGCAAACGCTATCTCCTTGCAAGGAAGTGTCGCATTTACGTTCATTTGAATCGTTGACGAGGAATGCATAACACTTCGCATTGAATATTATATCCTATCATGAAACATAGATAAAAGATGCAATATCTCGTTTTAAGAAGCATTTGAACTCTATTGCTTCGATACGTAGACATCTGCAAACGCTATTTCCTTGCAAGGAAGTGTCGCATTTACATTCATTTGAAGTGTAGACAAGGAATACATAACACTTCGCAAATCATATTATATCTTACCATGAAACATAGAAATGAGATGCGATATCGCGTTTTAAGAAGCATAAGAACTCTATCGCTACGATACCTAGACATCTGCAGACGCTATTTCCTGGCAAGTAAGTGTCGCATTTACATTAATTTGAAGTTGTAGACGAGGAATACATGACACCTCGCAAATCATATTATATCTTACCATGAAACATAGAAATGAGATGCGATATCGCGTTTTAAGAAGCATTAGAAATCTATTGCTACGATACGTAGACATCTGCAGACGCTATTTCCTTGCAAGGAAGTGTCGCATTTACATTCAATTTGAAGTGTAGACGAGGAATACATAACACTTCGCAAATCGTATTATATCTTACCATGAAACATAGAAATGAGATGCGATATCGCGTTTTAAGAAGCATTAGAAATCTATTGCTACGAAACGTAGACATCTGCAGACGCTATTTCCTTGCAAGGAAGTGTCGCATTTACATTCATTTGAAGTGTAGACGAGGAATACATAACACTTCGCAAATCATATTATATCTTACCATGAAACATAGAAATGAGATGCGATATCGCGTTTTAAGAAGCATTAGAACTCTATCGCTACGATACCTAGACATCTGCAGACACTATTTCCTAGCAAGGAAGTGTCGCATTTACATTCATTTGAAGTGTAGACGAGGAATACATGATACTTCGCAAATCATATTATATCTTACCATGAAACATAGAAATGAGATGCGACATCGCGTATTAAGAAGCATTAGAACTCTATTGCTACGATAGGTAGACATCTGCAAACGCTATTTCCTTGCAAGGAAGTGTCGCATTTACATTCATTTGAAGTGTAGACGAGGAATACATGACAATTCACAAATTATATTATATCTTACCATGAAACATAGAAATGAGATGCGATATTGTGTTTTGAGAAGCATTAGAACTCTATTGCTACGATACCTAGACATCTGCAGACGCTATCTCCTAGCAAGGATGTGTCGCATTTACATTAATTTGAAGTGTAGACGAGGAGTACATATCACTTCGCAAATCATATTATATCTTACCATGAAACATAGAAATGAGATGCGATATCGCGCTTTAAGAATCATAAGAACTCTATTGCTTCGACACGTAGACATCTGCAAACGCTATTTCCTTGCAAGGAAGTGTCGCATTTACATTCATTTGAAGTGTAGACGAGGAATACATAACACTTCGCAAATCATATTATATCTTACCATGAAACGTAGAATTGAGATGCGATATCGCGTTTTAAGAATCATAAGAACTCCATTGCTACGATACGTAGACATCTGCAATCGCAATTTCCTTGCAAGGAAGTGTGGCATTTACTTTCATTTGAATCGTAGACGATGAATGCATAACACTTCGCAATGAATATTATATCCTATCATGAAACATAGATATGAAAAGCAATATCTCGTTTTAAGAAGCATTTGAACTCTATTGCTTCGATACGTAGACATCTGCAAACGCTATTTCCTAGCAAGGAAGTATCGCATTTACATTCATTTGAAGTGTAGACGAGGAATACATGACACTTCGCAAATCATATTATATCTTTCCATGAAACATAGAAATGAGATGCGATATCGCGTTTTAAGAAGCATCAGAAATCTGTTGCTAAGATACGTAGACATCTGCAAACGCTATTTCTTTGCAAGGAAGTGTCGCATTTACATTCATATGAAGTGTAGACGAGGAATACACAACACTTTGCAAATCATATTATATCTTACCATGAAACATAGAAATGAGATGCTATATCGCGTTTTAAGAATCATAGGAACTCTATTGCTACGATACGTAGACATCTGCAATCGCAATTTCCTTGCAAGGAAGTGTGGCATTTACTTTCATTTGAATCGTAGACGAGGAATGCATAACACTTCGCAATGAATATTATATCCTATCATGAAACATAGATATGAAAAGCAATATCTCGTTTTAAGAAGCATTTGAACTCTATTGCTTCGATACGTAGACATCTGCAAACGCTATTTCCTAGCAAGGAAGTATCGCATTTACATTCATTTGAAGTGTAGACGAGGAATACATGACACTTCGCAAATCATATTATATCTTTCCATGAAACATAGAAATGAGATGCGATATCGCGTTTTAAGAAGCATCAGAAATCTGTTGCTAAGATACGTAGACATCTGCAAACGCTATTTCTTTGCAAGGAAGTGTCGCATTTACATTCATATGAAGTGTAGACGAGGAATACACAACACTTTGCAAATCATATTATATCTTACCATGAAACATAGAAATGAGATGCTATATCGCGTTTTAAGAATCATAGGAACTCTATTGCTACGATACGTAGACATCTGCAATCGCAATTTCCTTGCAAGGAAGTGTGGCATTTACTTTCATTTGAATCGTAGACGAGGAATGCATAACACTTCGCAATGAATATTATATCCTATCATGAAACATAGATATGTAAAGCAATATCTCGTTTTAAGAAGCATTTGAACTCTATTGCTTCGATACGTAGACATCTGCAAACGCTATTTCCTTGCAAGGAAGTGTCGCATTTACATTCATTTGAAGTGTAGACGAGGAATACATGACACTTCACTAATCATATTATATCTTACCATGAAACATAGAAATGAGATGCGATATTGTGTTTTGAGAAGCATCAGACCTCTATCGCTACGATACATAGACATCTGCAAACGCTATTTCCTTTCAAGGAAGTGTCGCATTTACATTAATTTGAAGTGTAGACGAGGAGTACATATCACTTCGCAAATCATATTATATCTTACCATGAAACATAGAAATGAGATGCGATATGGCGCTTTAAGAATCATAAGAACTCTATTGCTTCGACACGTAGACATCTGCAAACGCTATTTCCTTGCAAGGAAGTGCCGCATTTACATTCATTTGAAGTGTAGACGAGGAATACATAACACTTCGCAAATCATATTATATCTTACCATGAAACGTAGAATTGAGATGCGATATCGCGTTTTAAGAATCATAAGAACTCCATTGCTACGATACGTAGACATCTGCAAACGCTATTTCCTTGCAAGGAAGTGTCGCATTTACATTCATTTGAAGTGCAGACGAGGAATACATAACACTTCGCAAGTCATATTATATCTTACCATGAAACATAGAAATGAGATGCGATATCGCGTTTTAAGAAGCATTAGAACGCTATTGCTACGAAAGGTAGACATCTGTAAACGCTATTTCCTTGGAAGGAAGTGTCGCATTTACATTCATTTGTATCGTAGACGAGGAATGCATAACACTTCGCAATGAATATTATATCTTATCATGAAACATAGATATGAGATGCAATATCTCGTTTTAAGAAGCATTAGAAAGCTATTGCTACGATACGTAGACATCTGCAAACGCTATTTCCTAGCGAGGAAGTATCGCATTCACATTCATTTGAAGTGTAGACGAGGAATACATAACACTTCGCAAATCATGTTATATCTTATCATGAAACATAGAAATGAGATGCGATATCGCGTTTTAAGAAGCATTAGAACTCTATTGCTACGATAGGTAGACATCTGTAAACGCTATTTCCTTGGAAGGAGGAGTCGCATTTACATTCATTTGAATCGTAGACGAGGAATGCATAACACTTCGCAATGAATATTATATCTTATCATGAAACATAGATATGAGATGCAATATCTCGTTTTAAGAAGCATTTGAACTCTATTGCTTCGATACGTAGACATCTGCAAACGCTATTTCCTTGCAAGGAAGAGTCGCATTTACATTCACTTGAAGTGTAGACGAGGAATACATAACACTTCGCAAATCATATTATATCTTACCATGAAACATAGAAATGAGATGCGATATCGCGTTTTAAGAAGCATTAGAAAGCTACTGCTACGATACGTAGACATCTGCAAACGCTATTTCCTAGCGAGGAAGTATCGCATTCACATTCATTTGAATCGTATACGAGGAATGCATAACACTTCGCAATGAATATTATATCTTGTCATGAAACATAGATATGAGATGCAATATCTCGTTTTAAGAAGCATTTGAACTCTATTGCTTCGATACGTAGACATCTGCAAACGCTATTTCCTTGCTAAGAATTGTCGCATTTACATTCACTTGAAGTGTAGACGAGGAATACATAACACTTCGCAAATCATATTATATCTTACCATGAAACATAGAAATGAGATGCGATATCGCGTTTTAAGAAGCATTAGAAAGCTGCTGCTACGATACGTAGACATCTGCAAACGCTATTTCCTAGCGAGGAAGTATCGCATTCACATTCATTTGAATCGTATACGAGGAATGCATAACACTTCGCAATGAATATTATATCTTATCATGAAACATAGATATGAGATGCAATATCTCTTTTAAGAAGCATTTGAACTCTATTGCTACGATACCTAGACATCTGCAGACGCTATTTCCTAGCAAGGAAGTGTCGCATTTACATTCATTTGAAGTGTAGACGAGGAATACATAACACTTCGCAAATCATACTATATCTTACCATGAAACATAGAAATGAGATGCGATATCGCCTTTTTAGAAGCATTAGAACACTATTGCTGCGGTAGGTAGACATCTGCAAACGCTATTTCCTAGCGAGGAAGTAACGCATTCACATTCATTTGAAGTGTAGACGAGGAATACATAACACTTCGCAAATCATGTTATATCTTACCATGAAACATAGAAATGAGATGCGATATCGCGTTTTAAGAATCATAAGAACTCTATTGCTACGATACGTAGACATCTGCAAACGCTATTTCCTTGCAAGGAAGTGTCGCATTTACATTCATTTGAAGTGTAGACGAGGAATGCAAAGCACTTCGCAATGAATATTATATCTTATCATAAAACATAGATATGAGATGCAATATCTCGTTTTAACAAGCATTTGAAATCTATTGCTTCGATACGTAGACATCTGCAAACGCTATTTCCTTGCAAGGAAGTGTCACATTTGCATTCATTTGAATCGTATACGAGGAATGCATAACACTTCGCAATGAATATTATATCTTATCATGAATCATAGATATGAAATGCAATATCTCGTTTCATGAAGCATTTGAACTCTATTGCTATGATACCTAGACATCTGCAAACGCTATTTCCTAGCAAGGAAGTGTCGCATTTACATTCATTTGAAGTGTAGACGAGGAATACATGACACTTCGCAAATCATATTATATCTTACCATGAAACATAGAAATGAGATGCCATATCGCGTTTTAAGAAGCATTAGAAAGCTATTGCTACGATACGTAGACATCTGCAAACGCTACTTCCTAGCGAGGAAGTATCGCACTCACATTCATTTGAAGTGTAGACGAGGAATACATAACACTTCGCAAATCATGTTATATCTTTCCATGAAACATAGAAATGAGATGCGATATCGCGTTTTAAGATGCATTAGGAATCTATTGCTACGATACGTAGACATCTGCAAACGCTATTTCTTTGCAAGGAAGTGTCGCATTTACATTCATTTGAAGTGTAGACGAGGAATACATAACACTTCGCAAATCATATTATATCTTACCATGAAACATAGAAATGAGATGCGATATCGCGTTTCAGGAAGCATTTGAACTCTATTGCTATGATACCTAGACATCTGCAAACGTTATTTCGTAGCAAGGAAGTGTCACATTTACGTTCATTTGAAGTGTAGACGAGGAATACATGACACTTCGCAAATCATATTATATCTTACCATGAAGCATAGAAATGAGATGCCATATCGCGTTTTAAGAAGCATTAGAAAGCTATTGCTACGATACGTAGACACCTGCAAAAGCTATTTCCTAGCGAGGAAGTATCGCACTCACATTCATTTGAAGTGTAGACGAGGAATACATAACACTTCGCAAATCATGTTATATCTTACCATGAAACATAGAAATGAGATGCGATATCGCGATTTAAGAAGCTTTAGAAAGCTATTGCTTCGATACGTAGACATCTGCAAACGCTATTTCCTTGCAAGGAAGTGTCGCATTTGCATTCATTTGAAGTGTTGACGAGGAATACATAACACTTCGCAAATCATATTATATCATACCATGAAACATAGAAATGAGATGCGATATCGCGTTTTAAGAAGCATTAGAAATCTATTGCTACGATACGTAGACATCTGCAAACGCTATTTCCTTGCAAGGAAGTTTCGCATTTACATTCATTTGAAGTGTAGACGAGGAATGCATAACACTTCGCAAATCATATTATATCTTACCATGAAACATAGAATTGAGATGCGATATCGCGTTTTAAGAATCATAAGAACTCCATTGCTACGATACGTAGATATCTGCAAACGCTATTTCCTTGCAAGGAAGTGTCGCATTCACAATCATTTGGAGTGTAGACGAGGAATACATAGCACTTCGCAAATCATATTATATCTTACCATGAAATATAGAAATGAGATGCGATATCGAGTTTTAAGAATCATAAAAACTCTATTGCTACGATACGTAGACATCTGCAAACGCTATTTCCTTGCAAGGAAGTGTCGCATTTACATTCATTTGAGTCGTAGACGAGGAATGCATAACACTTCGCAATGAATATTATATCTTACCATGAAACATAGAAATGAGATGCGATATCGCGTTTTAAGAATCATAAGAACTCTATTGCTTCGATACGTAGACATCTGCAAACGCTATTTGCTTGCAAGGAAGTGTCGCATTTACATTCATTTGAAGTGTAGACGAGGAATACATGACACATCGCAAATCATATTATATCTTACCATGAAACATAGAAATGAGATGCCATATCGCGTTTTAAGAAGCATTAGAAAGCTATTGCTACGTTACGTGGACATCCACAAACGCTATTTCCTAGCGAGGAAGTATCGCACTCACATTCATTTGAAGTGTAGACGAGGAATACATAACACTTCGCAAATCATGTTATATCTTACCATGAAACATAGAAATGAGATGCGATATCGCGTTTTAAGAAGCATTAGGAATCTATTGCTACGATACGTAGACATCTGCAAACGCTATTTCTTTGCAAGGAAGTGTCGCATTTACATTCATTTGAAGTGTAGACGAGGAATACATAACACTTCGCAAATCATATTATATCTTACCATGAAACATAGAAATGAGATGCGATATCGCGTTTTAAGAAGCATTAGAACGCTATTGCTACGAAAGGTAGACATCTGTAAACGCTATTTCCTTGCAAGGAAGTGTCGCATTTACATTCATTTGTATCGTAGACGAGGAATGCATAACACTTCGCAATGAATATTATATCTTATCATGAAACATAGATATGAGATGCAATATCTCGTTTTAAGAAGCATTAGAACTCTATTGCTTCGATACGTAGACATCTGCAAACGCTATTTCCTTGCTAGGAAGTGTCGCATTTACATTCACTTCAAGTGTAGACGAGGAATACGTAACACTTCGCAAATCATATTATATCTTACCATGAAAAATAGAAATGAGATGCAATATCTCGATTTAAGAAGCATTTGATCTCTATTGCTTCGATACGTAGACATCTGCAAACGCTATTTCCTTGCAAGGAAGTGTCGCATTTGCATTCATTTGGAGTGTTGACGAGGAATACATAACACTTCGCAAATCATATTATATCTTACCATGAAACATAGAATTGAGATGCGATATTGCGTTTTAAGAATCATAAGAACGCCATTGCTACGATACGTAGACATCTGCAAACGCTATTTCCTTGCAAGGAAGTGTCGCATTCACAATCATTTGGAGTGTAGACGAGGAATACATAACACTTCGCAAATCATATTATATCTTACCATGAAATATAGAAATGAGATGCGATTTCGAATTTTAAGAATCATAAAAACTCTATTGCTACGATACGTAGACATCTGCAAACGCTATTTCCTTGCAAGGAAGTGTCGCATTTACATTCATTTGAATCGTAGACGAGGAATGCATAACACTTCGCAAAGAATATTATATCTTACCATGAGACATAGAAATGAGATGCGATATCGCGTTTTAAGAATCATAAGAACTCTATTGCTTCGATACGTAGACATCTGCAAACGCTATTTGCTTGCAAGGAAGTGTCGCATTTACATTCATTTGAAGTGTAGACGAGGAATACATGACACTTCGCAAATCATATTATATCTTACCATGAAACATAGAAATGAGATGCCATATCGCGTTTTAAGAAGCATTAGAAAGCTATTGCTACGATACGTAGACATCTGCAAACGCTATTTCCTAGCGAGGAAGTATCGCACTCACATTCATTTGAAGTGTAGACGAGGAATACATAACACTTCGCAAATCATATTATATCTTACCATGAAACATAGAAATGAGATGCGATATCGCGTTTTAAGAAGCATTAGAACTCTATTGCTACGATAGGTAGACATCTGTAAACGCTATTTCCTTGCAAGGAAGTGTCGCATTTACATTCATTTGTATCGTAGACGAGGAATGCATAACACTTGGCAATGAATATTATATCTTATCATGAAACATAGATATGAGATGCAATATCTCGTTTTAAGAAGCATTTGAACTCTATTGGTTCGATACGTAGACATCTGCAAACGCTATTTCCTAGCGAGGAAGTGTCGCGTTCACATTCCTTTGAAGTGTAGACGAGGAATACAAGAGACTTCGCAAATCATATTATATCTTACCATGAAACATAGAAATGAGATGCGATATCGCGTTTTAAGAATCATAAAAACTCTATTGCTACGATACGTAGACATCTGCAAACGCTATTTCCTAGCGAGGAAGTGTGGCATTCACATTCATTTGAAGTGTAGACGAGGAATACATAACACTACGCAAATCATATTATATCTTAACATGAAACATAGAAATGAGATGCGATATCGCGTTTTAAGAATCATAAAAACTCTATTGCTACGATACGTAGACATCTGCAAACGCTATTTCCTTGCAAGGAACTGTCGCATTTACATTCATTTGAATCGTAGACGAGGAGTGCATAACACTTCGCAATGGATATTATATCTTATCATGAAACATAGACATGAGATGCAATATCTCGTTTTAAGAAGCATTTGAACTCTATTGCTTCGATACGTAGACATCTGCAAACGCTATTTCCTTGCTAGGAAGTGTCGCATTTACATTCACTTGAAGTGTAGACGAGGAATACATAACACTTCGCAAATCATATTATATCTTACCATGAAACATAGAAATGAGATGCAATATCTCGATTTAAGAAGCATTTGATCCCTATTGCTTCGATACGTAGACATCTGCAAACGCTATTTCCTTGCAAGGAAGTGTCGCATTTACGTTCATTTGAATCGTAGACGAGGAATACAAGACACTTCGCAAATCATATTATATCTTACCATGAAACATAGAATTGAGATGCGATATCGCGTTTTAAGAATCATAAGAACTCCATTGCTACGATACGTAGACATCTGCAAACGCTATTTCCTAGCGAGGAAGTGTCGCGTTCACAGTCCTTTGAGGAGTAGACGAGGAATACAAGAGACTTCGCAAATCATATTATATCTCACCATGAAACATAGAAATGAGATGCGATATCGCGTTTTAAGAATCATAAAAACTCTATTGCTACGATACGTAGACATCTGCAAACGCTATTTCCTAGCGGGGAAGTGTGGCATTCACATTCATTTGAAGTGTAGACGAGGAATACATAACACTTCGCAAATCATATTATATCTTACCATGAAACATAGAAATGAGATGCGATATCGCGTTTTAAGAATCATAAAAACTCTATTGCTACGATACGTAGACATCTGCAAACGCTATTTCCTTGCAAGGAAGTGTCGCATTTACATTCATTTGAAGTGTAGACGAGGAATACATGACACTTCGCAAATCATACTATATCTTACCATGAAACATAGAAATGAGATGCGATATCGCGTTTTAAGAAGCATTAGGAATCTATTGCTACGTTACGTAGACATCTGCAAACGCTATTTCTTTGCAAGGAAGTGTCGCATTTACATTCATTTGAAATGTAGACGAGGAATACATAACACTTCGCAAATCATATTATATCTTACCATGAAACATAGAAATGAGATGCGATATCGCGATTTAGGAAGCATTAGAACTCTATTGCTACGATAGGTAGACACCTGTAAACGCTATTTCCTTGCAAGGAAGTGTCGCATTTACATTCATTTGAATCGTAGACGAGGAGTGCATAACACTTCGCAATGAATATTATATCTTATCATGAAACATAGATATGAGATGCAATATCTCGTTTTAAGAAGCATTTGAACTCTATTGCTTCGATACGTAGACATCTGCAAACGCTATTTCCTTGCTAGGAAGTGTCGCATTTACATCACTTGAAGTGTAGACGAGGAATACATAACACTTCGCAAATCATATTATATCTTACCATGAAACATAGAAATGAGATGCGATATCGCGTTTTAAGAAGCATTGGAAAGCTACTGCTACGATACGTAGACATCTGCAAACGCTATTTCCTAGCGAGGAAGTATCGCACTCACATTCATTTGAAGTGTAGACGAGGAATACATAACACTTCGCAAATCATATTATATCTTACCATGAAACATAGAAATGAGATGCGATATCGCGTTTTAAGAAGCATTAGAACTCTATTGCTACGATAGGTAGACATCTGTAAACGCTATTTCCTTGCAAGGAAGTGTCGCATTTACATTCATTTGTATCGTAGACGAGGAATACAAGACACTTCGCAAATCATATTATATCTTACCATGAAACATAGAATTGAGATGCGATATCGCGTTTTAAGAATCATAAGAACTCCATTGCTTCGATACGTAGACATCTGCAAACGCTATTTCCTTGCAAGGAAGTGTCGCATTTACGTTCATTTGAATCGTAGACGAGGAATACAAGACACTTCGCAAATCATATTATATCTTACCATGAAACATAGAATTGAGATGCGATATCGCGTTTTAAGAATCATAAGAACTCCATTGCTACGATACGTAGACATCTGCAAACGCTATTTCCTAGCGAGGAAGTGTCGCGTTCACAGTCCTTTGAGGAGTAGACGAGGAATACAAGAGACTTCGCAAATCATATTATATCTCACCATGAAACATAGAAATGAGATGCGATATCGCGTTTTAAGAATCATAAAAACTCTATTGCTACGATACGTAGACATCTGCAAACGCTATTTCCTAGCGAGGAAGTGTGGCATTCACATTCATTTGAAGTGTAGACGAGGAATACATAACACTTCGCAAATCATATTATATCTTACCATGAAACATAGAAATGAGATGCGATATCGCGTTTTAAGAATCATAAAAACTCTATTGCTACGATACGTAGACATCTGCAAACGCTATTTCCTTGCAAGGAAGTGTCGCATTTACATTCATTTGAAGTGTAGACGAGGAATACATGACACTTCGCAAATCATACTATATCTTACCATGAAACATAGAAATGAGATGCGATATCGCGTTTTAAGAAGCATTAGGAATCTATTGCTACGATACGTAGACATCTGCAAACGCTATTTCTTTGCAAGGAAGTGTCGCATTTACATTCATTTGAAGTGTAGACGAGGAATACATAACACTTCGCAAATCATATTATATCTTACCATGAAACATAGAAATGAGATGCGATATCGCGTTTTAGGAAGCATTAGAACTCTATTGCTACGATAGGTAGACACCTGTAAACGCTATTTCCTTGCAAGGAAGTGTCGCATTTACATTCATTTGAATCGTAGACGAGGAGTGCATAACACTTCGCAATGAATATTATATCTTATCATGAAACATAGATATGAGATGCAATATCTCGTTTTAAGAAGCATTTGAACTCTATTGCTTCGATACGTAGACATCTGCAAACGCTATTTCCTTGCTAGGAAGTGTCGCATTTACATTCACTTGAAGTGTAGACGAGGAATACATAACACTTCGCAAATCATATTATATCTTACCATGAAACATAGAAATGAGATGCGATATCGCGTTTTAAGAAGCATTGGAAAGCTACTGCTACGATACGTAGACATCTGCAAACGCTATTTCCTAGCGAGGAAGTATCGCATTCACATTCATTTGAATCGTATACGAGGAATGCATAACACTTCGCAATGAATATTATATCTTGTCATGAAACATAGATATGAGATGCAATATCCCGTTTTAAGAAGCATTTGAACTCTATTGCTTCGATACGTAGACATCTGCAAACGCTATTTCCTAGTAAGGAAGTGTCGCAATTACATTCATTTGAAGTGTAGACGAGGAATACATAACACTTCGCAAATCATATTATATCTTACCATGAAACATAGAAATGAGATGCCATATCGCGTTTTAAGAAGCATTAGAAAGCTATTGCTACGATACGTAGACATCTGCAAACGCTATTTCCTAGCGAGGAAGTATCGCACTCACATTCATTTGAAGTGTAGACGAGGAATACATAACACTTCGCAAAGCATATTATATCTTACCATGAAACATAGAAATGAGATGCGATATCGCGTTTTAAGAAGCATTAGAACTCTATTGCTACGATAGGTAGACATCTGTAAACGCTATTTCCTTGCAAGGAAGTGTCGCATTTACATTCATTTGTATCGTAGACGAGGAATGCATAACACTTCGCAATGAATATTATATCTTATCATGAAACATAGATATGAGATGCAATATCTCGTTTTAAGAAGCATTTGAACTCTATTGCTTCGATACGTAGACATCTGCAAACGCTATTTCCTTGCTAGGAAGTGTCGCATTTACATTCACTTCAAGTGTAGACGAGGAATACATAACACTTCGCAAATCATATTATATCTTACCATGAAACATAGGAATGAGATGCAATATCTCGATTTAAGAAGCATTTGATCCCTATTGCTTCGATACGTAGACATCTGCAAACGCTATTTCCTTTCAAGGAAGTGTCGCATTTACATTCATTTGAATCGTAGACGAGGAATGCATAACACTTCGCAATGAATATTATATCTTACCATGAAACATAGAAATGAGATGCGATATCGCGTTTTAAGAATCATAAGAACTCTATTGCTTCGATACGTAGACATCTGCAAACGCTATTTGCTTGCAAGGAAGTGTCGCATTTACATTCATTTGAAGTGTAGACGAGGAATACATGACACTTCGCAAATCATATTATATCTTACCATGAAACATAGAAATGAGATGCCATATCGCGTTTTAAGAAGCATTAGAAAGCTATTGCTACGATACGTAGACATCTGCAAACGCTATTTCCTAGCGAGGAAGTATCGCACTCACATTCATTTGAAGTGTAGACGAGGAATACATAACACTTCGCAAATCATATTATATCTTACCATGAAACATAGAAATGAGATGCGATATCGCGTTTTAAGAAGCATTAGAACTCTATTGCTACGATAGGTAGACATCTGTAAACGCTATTTCCTTGCAAGGAAGTGTCGCATTTACATTCATTTGTATCGTAGACGAGGAATGCATAACACTTCGCAATGAATATTATATCTTATCATGAAACATAGATATGAGATGCAATATCTCGTTTTAAGAAGCATTTGAACTCTATTGCTTCGATACGTAGACATCTGCAAACGCTATTTCCTTGCTAGGAAGTGTCGCATTTACATTCACTTCAAGTGTAGACGAGGAATACATAACACTTCGCAAATCATATTATATCTTACCATGAAACATAGAAATGAGATGCAATATCTCGATTTAAGAAGCATTTGATCCCTATTGCTTCGATACGTAGACATCTGCAAACGCTATTTCCTTGCAAGGAAGTGTCGCATTTACGTTCATTTGAATCGTAGACGAGG
>NW_027490784.1:0-51877 GCF_050948175.1 Xylocopa sonorina | reverse complement strand
CGAAACATAGAAATGAAATGAGACATCTCGTTTTAAAAAGCATTGGAACTCTATTGCTACGATACGTAGACATCTGCAAACGCTATTTCCTAGCATGGAAGTGTCGCATTTACATTTCTTTGAAGTGAATACGAGGTATACATGACACTTCGCAATGAATATTATATCTTATCATGAAACATAGAAGTGTGATGCAATATCGCGTTTTAAGAAGCATTAGAACTCTATTGCTACGATACGTAGACATCTGCAAACGCTATTTCCTAGCATGGAAGTGTCCCATTTACATTCTTTTGAAGTGAATACGAGGTATACATGACACTACAAAATGAATATTATATCTTATCACGAAACATAGAAACGAAATGCGACATCTCGTTTTAAGAAGCTTTGGAACTCTATTGCTACGATACGTAAACATCTGCAAACAATACTTCCCAGCAAGGGAGTGTCGCATTTACATTCCTTTGAAGTGAATACGAGGTATACATAACACTCCAGAATGAATATTATATCTTATCACGAAACATAGAAAAGAAATGCGACATCTCGTTTTAAGAAGCATTAGAACTCTATTGCTACGATACGTAGACATCTGCAAACGCTATATCCTAGTATTGAAGTGTCGCATTCACATTCCTTTGATGTGAATACGAGATATACATGACACTTCGCAAAGAATATTATATCTTATCTTGAAACGTAGGAATGAGGTGCTATATCGCGTTTTGAGAAGCATTAGAACTCTATTGCTAATATACGTAGACATCTGCAAACGCTACTTCCTGGCATGGAAGTGTCGCATTTACATTCTGTTGAAGTGAATACGAGGTATACATAACACTCCAAAATGAATATTACATCTTATCACGAAACATAGAAATGAAATGCGACATCTCGTCTTAAGAAGCATTAGAACTCTATTGCTACGATACGTAAACATCTGCAACCGCTATTTCCTAGCATGTATGTGTCGCATTTACATTCTTTTGAAGTGAATACGAGGTATACATGACACTTCGCGATGAATATTATATCTTATCATGAAACGTAGAAGTGTGATGCGATATCTCGTTTTAAGAAGCATTAGAACTCTATTCCTACGATACGTACACATCCGCAAACAATATTTCCTAGCAAGGAAGTGTCGCATTTACATTCTTTTAAAGTGAATACGAGGTATACATAACACTCCAAAATGAATATTACATCTTATCACGAAACATAGAAATGAAATGCGACATCTCGTCTTAAGAAGCATTAGAACTCTATTGCTACGATACGTAGACATCTGCAAACGCTATTTCCTAGCATGGAAGTGTCACATTTACATTCTTTTGAAGTGAATACGAGGTATACATAACACTCCAAAATGAATATTATATCTTATCACGAAACAGAAATGAAATGCGACATCTCGTTTTAAGAAGCATTAGAACTCTATTGCTACGATACGTAGACATCTGCAAACGCTATTTCCTAGCATGGAAGTGTCGCATTTACATTCTTTTGATGTGAATACGAGGTATACACGATACTCCGCAATGAATATTATATCTTATCATGAAACATAGATACGAGATGCTATACCGCGTTTTAGGAAGCATTAGAACTCTGTTGCTACGGTACGTAGACATCTGCAAACGCTATTTCCTAGCATGTACGTGTCGCACTTACATTCTTTTGAAGTGAATATGAGGTATTCATGACACTTCGCAATGAATATTATACCTTATCATGAAACATAGATGTCAGATGCGATATCGCGTTTTAAGACGCATTAGAAGTCTACTGCTACGATACGTAAACATCTGCAAACAATATTTCCTAGCAAGGGAGTGTCGCATTTACATTCCTTTGAAGTGAATACGAGGTATACATAACACTCCAAAATGAATATTATATCTTATCACGAAACATAGAAAAGAAATGCGACATCTCGATTTAAGAAGCATTAGAACCCTATTGCTACGATACGTAGACATCTGCAAACGCTATTTCCTAGCATGGAAGTGTTGCATTTACATTCTTTTGAAGTGAATACGAGATGTACATGACACTTCGCAAAGAATATTATATCTTATCATGAAACATAGGAATGAGGTGCTATATCGCGTTTTGAGAAGCATTAGAACTCTATTGCTACGATACGTAGACATCTGCAAACGCTATTTCCTAGCATGGAAGTGTCGCATTTACATTCTCTTGAAGTGAATACGAGGTATACATAACACTCCAAAATGAATAATATATCTTATCACGAAACATAGAAATGAAATGCGACATCTCGTTTTAAGAAGCATTGGAAATCTATTGCTACGACACGTAGACATCTGCAAACGCTATTTCCTAGCATGGAAGTGTCGCATTTACATTTCTTTGAAGTGAATACGATGTATACGTTACACTTCGCAATGAATATTATATCTTATCATGAAACATAGAAGTGTGATGCGATATCGCGTTTTAAGAAGCATTAGAAATCTATTGCCACGATCCGTAGACATCTGCAAACGCTATTTCCTAGCATGGAAGTTTCACATTTACATTCTTTTGAAGTGAATACGAGGTATACATAACAATCCAAAATGAATATTATATCTTATCACGAAACATAGAAATGAAATGAGACATCTCGTTTTAAAAAGCATTGGAACTCTATTGCTACGATACGTAGACATCTGCAAACGCTATTTCCTAGCATGGAAGTGTCGCATTTACATTTCTTTGAAGTGAATACGAGGTATACACGATACTCCGCAATGAATATTATATCTTATCATGAAACATAGATACGAGATGCTATACCGCGTTTTAAGACGCATTAGAAGTCTACTGCTACGATACGTAAACATCTGCAAACAATATTTCCTAGCAAGGGAGTGTCGCATTTACATTCATTTGTAGTGAATACGAGGTATACATAACACTCCAAAACGAATATTATATCTTATCACGAAACATAGAAAAGAAATGCGACATCTCGATTTAAGAAGCATTAGAACTCTATTGCTACGATACGTAGACATCTGCAAACGCTATTTCCTAGCATGGAAGTGTTGCATTTACATTCTTTTGAAGTGAATACGAGATGTACATGACACTTCGCAAAGAATATTATATCTTATCATGAAACATAGGAATGAGGTGCTATATCGCGTTTTGAGAAGCATTAGAATTCTATTGCTACGATACGTAGACATCTGCAAACGCTATTTCCTAGCATGGAAGTGTCGCATTTACATTCTCTTGAAGTGAATACGAGGTATACATAACACTCCAAAATGAATATTATATCTTATCACGAAACATAGAAATGAAATGCGACATCTCGTTTTAAGAAGCATTGGAACTCTATTGCTACGACACGTAGACATCTGCAAACGCTATTTCCTAGCATGGAAGTGTCGCATTTACATTTCTTTGAAGTGAATACGATGTATACATTACACTTCGCAATGAATATTATATCTTATCATGAAACATAGAAGTGTGATGCGATATCGCGTTTTAAGAAGCATTAAAAATATATTGCCACGATCCGTAGACATCTGCAAACGCTATTTCCTAGCATGGAAGTTTCACATTTACATTCTTTTGAAGTGAATACGAGGTATACATAACAATCCAAAATGAATATTATATCTTATCACGAAACATAGAAATGAAATGAGACATCTCGTTTTAAGAAGCATTAGAACTCTATTGCTACGATACGTAGACATCTGCAAACGCTATATCCTAGTATTGAAGTGTCGCATTCACATTCTTTTGATGTGAATACGAGATATACATGACACTTCGCAAAGAATATTATATCTTATCTTGAAACGTAGGAATGAGGTGCTATATCGCGTTTTGAGAAGCATTAGAACACTATTGCTAATATACGTAGACATCTGCAAACGCTATTTCCTGGCATGGAAGTGTCGCATTTACATTCTGTTGAAGTGAATACGAGGTATACATAACACTCCAAAATGAATATTACATCTTATCACGAAACATAGAAATGAAATGCGACATCTCGTCTTAAGAAGCATTGGAACTCTATTGCTACGACACGTAGACATCTGCAAACGCTATTTCCTAGCATGGAAGTGTCACATTTACATTCTTTTGAAGTGAATACGAGGTATACATAACACTCCAAAATGAATATTATATCTTATCACGAAACAGAAATGAAATGCGACATCTCGTTTTAAGAAGCATTAGAACTCTATTGCTACGATACGTAGACATCTGCAAACGCTATTTCCTAGCATGTACGTGTCGCACTTACATTCTTTTGAAGTGAATATGAGGTATTCATGACACTTCGCAATGAATATTATACCTTATCATGAAACATAGATGTCAGATGCGATATCGCGTTTTAAGACGCATTAGAAGTCTACTGCTACGATACGTAAACATCTGCAAACAATATTTCCTAGCAAGGGAGTGTCGCATTTACATTCCTTTGAAGTGAATACGAGGTATACATAACACTCCAAAATGAATATTATATCTTATCACGAAACATAGAAAAGAAATGCGACATCTCGATTTAAGAAGCATTAGAACTCTATTGCTACGATACGTAGACATCTGCAAACGCTATTTCCTAGCATGGAAGTGTTGCATTTACATTCTTTTGAAGTGAATACGAGATGTACATGACACTTCGCAAAGAATATTATATCTTATCATGAAACATAGGAATGAGGTGCTATATCGCGTTTTGAGAAGCATTAGAACTCTATTGCTACGATACGTAGACATCTGCAAACGCTATTTCCTAGCATGGAAGTGTCGCATTTACATTCTCTTGAAGTGAATACGAGGTATACATAACAGTCCAAAATGAATATTATATCTTATCACGAAACATAGAAATGAAATGCGACATCTCGTTTTAAGAAGCATTGGAACTCTATTTCTACGACACGTAGACATCTGCAAACGCTATTTCCTAGCATGGAAGTGTCGCATTTACATTTCTTTGAAGTGAATACGATGTATACGTTACACTTCGCAATGAATATTATATCTTATCATGAAACATAGAAGTGTGATGCAATATCGCGTTTTAAGAAGCATTAGAAATCTATTGCCACGATACGTAGACATCTGCAAACGCTATTTCCTAGCATGGAAGTGTCGCATTTACATTTCTTTGAAGTGAATACGGGGTATACATTACACTTCGCAATGAATATTATATCTTATCATGAAACATAGAAGTATGATGCGATATCGCGTTTTAAGAAGCATTAGAATTCTATTCCTACGATACGTACACATCCGCAAACAATATTTCCTAGCAAGGAAGTGTCGCATTTACATTCTTTTGAAGTGAATACGAGGTATACATAACACTCCAAAATGAATATTACATCTTATCACGAAACATAGAAATGAAATGCGACATCTCGTCTTAAGAAGCATTAGAACTCTATTGCTACGATACGTAGACATCTGCAAACGCTATTTCCTAGTATTGAAGTGTCGCATTTACATTCTTTTGATGTGAATACGAGATATACATGACACTTCGCAAAGAATATTATATCTTATCTTGAAACGTAGGAATGAGGTGCTATATCGCGTTTTGAGAAGCATTAGAACTCTATTGCTACGATACGTAGACATCTGCAAACGCTATTTCCTAGCATGGAAGTGTCGCATTTACATTCTTTTGATGTGAATACGAGGTATACACGATATTCCGCAATGAATATTATATCTTATCATGAAACATAGATACGAGATGCTATACCGCGTTTTAGGAAGCATTAGAACTCTGTTGCTACGGTACGTAGACATCTGCAAACGCTATTTCCTAGCATGTACGTGTCGCACTTACATTCTTTTGAAGTGAATATGAGGTATTCATGACACTTCGCAATGAATATTATACCTTATCATGAAACATAGATGTCAGATGCGATATCGCGTTTTAAGACGCATTAGAAGTCTACTGCTACGATACGTAAACATCTGCAAACAATATTTCCTAGCAAGGGAGTGTCGCATTTACATTCCTTTGAAGTGAATACGAGGTATACATAACACTCCAAAATGAATATTATATCTTATCACGAAACATAGAAAAGAAATGCGACATCTCGATTTAAGAAGCATTAGAACTCTATTGCTAAGATACGTAGACATCTGCAAACGCTATTTCCTAGCATGGAAGTGTTGCATTTACATTCTTTTGAAGTGAATACGAGATGTACATGACACTTCGCAAAGAATATTATATCTTATCATGAAACATAGGAATGAGGTGCTATATCGCGTTTTGAGAAGCATTAGAACTCTATTGCTACGATACGTAGACATCTGCAAACGCTATTTCCTAGCATGGAAGTGTCGCATTTACATTCTCTTGAAGTGAATACGAGGTATACATAACACTCCAAAATGAATATTATATCTTATCACGAAACATAGAAATGAAATGCGACATCTCGTTTTAAGAAGCATTGGAAATCTATTGCTACGACACGTAGACATCTGCAAACGCTATTTCCTAGCATGGAAGTGTCGCATTTACATTTCTTTGAAGTGAATACGATGTATACGTTACACTTCGCAATGAATATTATATCTTATCATGAAACATAGAAGTGTGATGCGATATCGCGTTTTAAGAAGCATTAGAAATCTATTGCCACGATCCGTAGACATCTGCAAACGCTATTTCCTAGCATGGAAGTTTCACATTTACATTCTTTTGAAGTGAATACGAGGTATACATAACAATCCAAAATGAATATTATATCTTATCACGAAACATAGAAATGAAATGATACATCTCGTTTTAAAAAGCATTGGAACTCTATTGCTACGATACGTAGACATCTGCAAACGCTATTTCCTAGCATGGAAGTGTCGCATTTACATTTCTTTGAAGTGAATACGAGGTATACACGATACTCCGCAATGAATATTATATCTTATCATGAAACATAGATACGAGATGCTATACCGCGTTTTAAGACGCATTAGAAGTCTACTGCTACGATACGTAAACATCTGCAAACAATATTTCCTAGCAAGGGAGTGTCGCATTTACATTCATTTGAAGTGAATACGAGGTATACATAACACTCCAAAATGAATATTATATCTTATCACGAAACATAGAAAAGAAATGCGACATCTCGATTTAAGAAGCATTAGAACTCTATTGCTACGATACGTAGACATCTGCAAACGCTATTTCCTAGCATGGAAGTGTTGCATTTACATTCTTTTGAAGTGAATACGAGATGTACATGACACTTCGCAAAGAATATTATATCTTATCATGAAACATAGGAATGAGGTGCTATATCGCGTTTTGAGAAGCATTAGAATTCTATTGCTACGATACGTAGACATCTGCAAACGCTATTTCCTAGCATGGAAGTGTCGCATTTACATTCTCTTGAAGTGAATACGAGGTATACATAACACTCCAAAATGAATATTATATCTTATCACGAAACATAGAAATGAAATGCGACATCTCGTTTTAAGAAGCATTGGTACTCTATTGCTACGACACGTAGACATCTGCAAACGCTATTTCCTAGCATGGAAGTGTCGCATTTACATTTCTTTGAAGTGAATACGATGTATACATTACACTTCGCAATGAATATTATATCTTATCATGAAACATAGAAGTGTGATGCGATATCGCGTTTTAAGAAGCATTAGAAATCTATTGCCACGATCCGTAGACATCTGCAAACGCTATTTCCTAGCATGGAAGTTTCACATTTACATTCTTTTGAAGTGAATACGAGGTATACATAACAATCCAAAATGAATATTATATCTTATCACGAAACATAGAAATGAAATGAGACATCTCGTTTTAAGAAGCATTAGAACTCTATTGCTACGATACGTAGACATCTGCAAACGCTATATCCTAGTATTGAAGTGTCGCATTCACATTCCTTTGATGTGAATACGAGATATACATGACACTTCGCAAAGAATATTATATCTTATCTTGAAACGTAGGAATGAGTTGCTATATCGCGTTTTGAGAAGCATTAGAACTCTATTGCTAATATACGTAGACATCTGCAAACGCTACTTCCTGGCATGGAAGTGTCGCATTTACATTCTGTTGAAGTGAATACGAGGTATACATAACACTCCAAAATGAATATTACATCTTATCACGAAACATAGAAATGAAATGCGACATCTCGTCTTAAGAAGCATTAGAACTCTATTGCTACGATACGTAAACATCTGCAACCGCTATTTCCTAGCATGTATGTGTCGCATTTACATTCTTTTGAAGTGAATACGAGGTATACATGACACTTCGCGATGAATATTATATCTTATCATGAAACATAGAAGTGTGATGCGATATCTCGTTTTAAGAAGCATTAGAACTCTATTCCTACGATACGTACACATCCGCAAACAATATTTCCTAGCAAGGAAGTGTCGCATTTACATTCTTTTAAAGTGAATACGAGGTATACATAACACTCCAAAATGAATATTACATCTTATCACGAAACATAGAAATGAAATGCGACATCTCGTCTTAAGAAGCATTAGAACTCTATTGCTACGATACGTAGACATCTGCAAACGCTATTTCCTAGCATGGAAGTGTCACATTTACATTCTTTTGAAGTGGATACGAGGTATACATAACACTCCAAAATGAATATTATATCTTATCACGAAACAGAAATGAAATGCGACATCTCGTTTTAAGAAGCATTAGAACTCTATTGCTACGATACGTAGACATCTGCAAACGCTATTTCCTAGCATGGAAGTGTCGCATTTACATTCTTTTGATGTGAATACGAGGTATACACGATACTCCGCAATGAATATTATATCTTATCATGAAACATAGATACGAGATGCTATACCGCGTTTTAGGAAGCATTAGAACTCTGTTGCTACGGTACGTAGACATCTGCAAACGCTATTTCCTAGCATGTAGGTGTCGCACTTACATTCTTTTGCAGTGAATATGATGTATTCATGACACTTCGCAATGAATATTATACCTTATCATGAAACATAGATGTCAGATGCGATATCGCGTTTTAAGACGCATTAGAAGTCTACTGCTACGATACGTAAACATCTGCAAACAATATTTCCTAGCAAGGGAGTGTCGCATTTACATTCCTTTGAAGTGAATACGAGGTATACATAACACTCCCAAATGAATATTATATCTTATCACGAAACATAGAAAAGAAATGCGACATCTCGATTTAAGAAGCATTAGAACTCTATTGCTACGATACGTAGACATCTGCAAACGCTATTTCCTAGCATGGAAGTGTTGCATTTACATTCTTTTGAAGTGAATACGAGATGTACATGACACTTCGCAAAGAATATTATATCTTATCATGAAACATAGGAATGAGGTGCTATATCGCGTTTTGAGAAGCATTAGAACTCTATTGCTACGATACGTAGACATCTGCAAACGCTATTTCCTAGCACGGAAGTGTCGCATTTACATTCTCTTGAAGTGAATACGAGGTATACATAACACTCCAAAATGAATATTATATCTTATCACGAAACATAGAAATGAAATGCGACATCTCGTTTTAAGAAGCATTGGAACTCTATTGCTACGACACGTAGACATCTGCAAACGCTATTTCCTAGCATGGAAGTGTCGCATTTACATTTCTTTGAAGTGAATACGATGTATACGTTACACTTCGCAATGAATATTATATCTTATCATGAAACATAGAAGTGTGATGCGATATCGCGTTTTAAGAAGCATTAGAAATCTATTGCCACGATCCGTAGACATCTGCAAACGCTACTTCCTAGCATGGAAGTTTCACATTTACATTCTTTTGAAGTGAATACGAGGTATACATAACAATCCAAAATGAATATTATATCTTATCACGAAACATAGAAATGAAATGAGACATCTCGTTTTAAAAAGCATTGGAACTCTATTGCTACGATACGTAGACATCTGCAAACGCTATTTCCTAGCATGGAAGTGTCGCATTTACATTTCTTTGAAGTGAATACGAGGTATACACGATACTCCGCAATGAATATTATATCTTATCATGAAACATAGATACGAGATGCTATACCGCGTTTTAAGACGTATTAGAAGTCTACTGCTACGATACGTAAACATCTGCAAACAATATTTCCTAGCAAGGGAGTGTCGCATTTACATTCCTTTGAAGTGAATACGAGGTATACATAACACTCCAAAATGAATATTATATCTTATCACGAAACATAGAAAAGAAATGCGACATCTCGATTTAAGAAGCATTAGAACTCTATTGCTACGATACGTAGACATCTGCAAACGCTATTTCCTAGCATGGAAGTGTTGCATTTACATTCTTTTGAAGTGAATACGAGATGTACATGACACTTCGCAAAGAATATTATATCTTATCATGAAACATAGGAATGAGGTGCTATATCGCGTTTTGAGAAGCATTAGAACTCTATTGCTACGATACGTAGACATCTGCAAACGCTATTTCCTAGCATGGAAGTGTCGCATTTACATTCTCTTGAAGTGAATACGAGGTATACATAACACTCCAAAATGAATATTATATCTTATCACGAAACATAGAAATGAAATGCGACATCTCGTTTTAAGAAGCATTGGAACTCTATTGCTACGATACGTAGACATCTGCAAACGCTATTTCCTAGCATGGAAGTGTCGCATTTACATTTCTTTGAAGTGAATACGAGGTATACACGATACTCCGCAATGAATATTATATCTTATCATGAAACATAGATACGAGATGCTATACCGCGTTTTAAGACGCATTAGAAGTCTACTGCTACGATACGTAAACATCTGCAAACAATATTTCCTAGCAAGGGAGTGTCGCATTTACATTCCTTTGAAGTGAATACGAGGTATACATAACACTCCAAAATGAATATTATATCTTATCACGAAACATAGAAAAGAAATGCGACATCTCGATTTAAGAAGCATTAGAACTCTATTGCTACGATACGTAGACATCTGCAAACGCTATTTCCTAGCATGGAAGTGTTGCATTTACATTCTTTTGAAGTGAATACGAGATGTACATGACACTTCGCAAAGAATATTATATCTTATCATGAAACATAGGAATGAGGTGCTATATCGCGTTTTGAGAAGCATTAGAACTCTATTGCTACGATACGTAGACATCTGCAAACGCTATTTCCTAGCATGGAAGTGTCGCATTTACATTCTCTTGAAGTGAATACGAGGTATACATAACACTCCAAAATGAATATTATATCTTATCACGAAACATAGAAATGAAATGCGACATCTCGTTTTAAGAAGCATTGGAACTCTATTGCTACGATACGTAGACATCTGCAAACGCTATTTCCTAGCATGGAAGTGTCGCATTTACATTTCTTTGAAGTGAATACGAGGTATACACGATACTCCGCAATGAATATTATATCTTATCATGAAACATAGATACGAGATGCTATACCGCGTTTTAAGACGCATTAGAAGTCTACTGCTACGATACGCAAAACATCTGCAAACAATATTTCCTAGCAAGGGAGTGTCGCATTTACATTCCTTTGAAGTGAATACGAGGTATACATAACACTCCAAAATGAATATTATATCTTATCACGAAACATAGAAAAGAAATGCGACATCTCGATTTAAGAAGCATTAGAACTCTATTGCTACGATACGTAGACATCTGCAAACGCTATTTCCTAGCATGGAAGTGTTGCATTTACATTCTTTTGAAGTGAATACGAGATGTACATGACACTTCGCAAAGAATATTATATCTTATCATGAAACATAGGAATGAGGTGCTATATCGCGTTTTGAGAAGCATTAGAACTCTATTGCTACGATACGTAGACATCTGCAAACGCTATTTCCTAGCATGGAAGTGTCGCATTTACATTCTCTTGAAGTGAATACGAGGTATACATAACACTCCAAAATGAATATTATATCTTATCACGAAACATAGAAATGAAATGCGACATCTCGTTTTAAGAAGCATTGGAACTCTATTGCTACGACACGTAGACATCCGCAAACGCTATTTCCTAGCATGGAAGTGTCGCATTTACATTTCTTTGAAGTGAATACGATGTATACATTACACTTCGCAATGAATATTATATCTTATCATGAAACATAGAAGTGTGATGCGATATCGCGTTTTAAGAAGCATTAGAAATCTATTGCCACGATCCGTAGACATCTGCAAACGCTATTTCCTAGCATGGAAGCTTCACATTTACATTCTTTTGAAGTGAATACGAGGTATACATAACAATCCAAAATGAATATTATATCTTATCACGAAACATAGAAATGAAATGAGACATCTCGTTTTAAGAAGCATTAGAACTCTATTGCTACGATACGTAGACATCTGCAAACGCTATATCCTAGTATTGAAGTGTCGCATTCACATTCTTTTGATGTGAATACGAGATATACATGACACTTCGCAAAGAATATTATATCTTATCTTGAAACGTAGGAATGAGGTGCTATATCGCGTTTTGAGAAGCATTAGAACTCTATTGCTAATATACGTAGACATCTGCAAACGCTATTTCCTGGCATGGAAGTGTCGCATTTACATTCTGTTGAAGTGAATACGAGGTATACATAACACTCCAAAATGAATATTACATCTTATCACGAAACATAGAAATGAAATGCGACATCTCGTCTTAAGAAGCATTAGAACTCTATTGCTACGATACGTAAACATCTGCAACCGCTATTTCCTAGCATGTATGTGTCGCATTTACATTCTTTTGAAGTGAATACGAGGTATACATGACACTTCGCGATGAATATTATATCTTATCATGAAACATAGAAGTGTGATGCGATATCTCGTTTTAAGAAGCATTAGAACTCTATTCCTACGATACGTACACATCCGCAAACAATATTTCCTAGCAAGGAAGTGTCGCATTTACATTCTTTTAAAGTGAATACGAGGTATACATAACACTCCAAAATGAATATTACATCTTATCACGAAACATAGAAATGAAATGCGACATCTCGTTTTAAGAAGCTTTGGAACTCTATTGCTACGATACGTAAACATCTGCAAACAGTACTTCCTAGCAAGGGAGTGTCGCATTTACATTCCTTTGAAGTGAATACGAGGTATACATAACACTCCAAAATGAATATTATATCTTATCACGAAACAGAAATGAAATGCGACATCTCGTTTTAAGAAGCATTAGAACTCTATTGCTACGATACGTAGACATCTGCAAACGCTATTTCCTAGCATGTAGGTGTCGCACTTACATTCTTTTGAAGTGAATACGAGGTATTCATGACACTTCGCAATGAATATTATACCTTATCATGAAACATAGATGTCAGATGCGATATCGCGTTTTAAGAAGCATTAGAACTCTGTTGCTACGATACGTAGACATCTGCAAACGCTATTTCCTAGCATGTATGTGTCGCATTTACATTCTTTTGAAGTGAACACGAGGTATACATGAGCCTTCGCAATGAATATTATATCTTATCATGAAACATAGAAGTGAGATGCGATATCGCGTTTTAGGAAGCATTAGAACTCTATTGCTACGATCCGTAGACATCTGCAAAGGCTATTTCCTAGCATGGAAGTGTCGCATTTACATTCTTTTGAAGTGAATACGAGGTATACATAACACTCTACAATGAATATTATACCTTATCACGAAACATAGAAATGAAGTGCGACATCTCGTTTTAAGAAGCATTAGAACACTATTGCTGCGATACGTAGAGATCTGCAAACGCTATTTCCTAGCATGTATGTGTCGCATTTACATTCTTTTGAAGTGAATACGAGGTATACATAACACTCCAAAATGAATATTATATCTTATCACTAAACATAGAAATGAAATGCCACATCTCGTTTTAAGAAGTATTAGAACTCCATTGCTACGATACGTAGACATCTGCAAACGCTATTTCCTAGCATGGAACTGTAGCATTTACATTCTTTTGAAGTGAATACGAGATATACATGACACTTCGCAAAGAATATTATATCTTATCATGAAACATAGGAATGAGGTGCTATATCGCGTTTTGAGAAGCACTAGAACTCTATTGCTAATATAGGTAGAAATCTGCAAACGCTATATCCAAGCATGGAGGTGTCGCATTTACATTCTCTTGAAGTGAATACGAGGTATACATAACACTCCAAAATGAATATTATATCTTATCACGAAACATAGAAATGAAATGCGACATCTCGTTTTAAGAAGCATTAGAACTCTATTGCTACGATACGTAAACATCTGCAACCGCTATATCCTAGCATGGACGCGTCGCGTTTACATTCCTTTGAAGTGAATACGAGATATACATGACACTTCGCAATGAATATTATATCCTATCATGAAACATAGAAATGAAATGCGACATCTCGTTTTAAGATGCATTAGAACTCTATTGCTACGATACGTAAACATCTGCAACCGCTATTTCCTAGAATGTATGTGTCGCATTTACATTCTTTTGAAGTGAATACGAGGTATACATGACACTTCGCGATGAATATTATATCTTATCATGAAACATAGATGTGTGATGCGATATCGCGTTTTAAGACGCATTAGAAGTCTACTGCTACGATACGTAAACATCTGCAAACAATATTTCCTAGCAAGGGAGTGTCGCATTTACATTCTTTTGAAGTGAATACGAGGTATACATAACACTCTACAATGAATATTATACCTTATCACGAAACATAGAAAAGAAATGCGACATCTCGTTTTAAGAAGCATTAAAACACTATTGCTGCGATACGTAGACATCTGCAAACGCTATTTCCTAGCATGTATGTGTCGCATTTACATTCTTTTGAAGTGAATACGAGGTATACATAACACTCCAAAATGAATATTATATCTTATCACTAAACATAGAAATGAAATGCCACATCTCGTTTTAAGAAGTATTAGAACTCCATTGCTACGATACGTAGACATCTGCAAACGCTATTTCCTAGCATGGAACTGTCGCATTTACATTCTTTTGAAGTGAATACGAGGTATACATAACACTCCAAAATGAATATTACATCTTATCACGAAACATAGAAATGAAATGCGACATCTCGTCTTAAGAAGCATTAGAACTCTATTGCTACGATACGTAGACATCTGCAAACGCTATTTCCTAGCATGGAAGTGTCACATTTACATTCTTTTGAAGTGAATACGAGGTATACATAATACTCCAAAATGAATATTATATCTTATCACGAAACAGAAATGAAATGCGACATCTCGTTTTAAGAAGCATCAGAACTCTATTGCTACGATACGTAGACATCTGCAAACGCTATTTCCTAGCATGGAAGTGTCGCATTTACATTTCTTTGAAGTGAATACGGGGTATACATTACACTTCGCAATGAATATTATATCTTATCATGAAACATAGAAGTATGATGCGATATCGCGTTTTAAGAAGCATTAGAATTCTATTCCTACGATACGTACACATCCGCAAACAATATTTCCTAGCAAGGAAGTGTCGCATTTACATTCTTTTGAAGTGAATACGAGGTATACATAACACTCCAAAATGAATATTACATCTTATCACGAAACATAGAAATGAAATGCGACATCTCGTCTTAAGAAGCATTAGAACTCTATTGCTACGATACGTAGACATCTGCAAACGCTATTTCCTAGTATTGAAGTGTCGCATTTACATTCTTTTGATGTGAATACGAGATATACATGACACTTCGCAAAGAATATTATATCTTATCTTGAAACGTAGGAATGAGGTGCTATATCGCGTTTTGAGAAGCATTAGAACTCTATTGCTACGATACGTAGACATCTGCAAACGCTATTTCCTAGCATGGAAGTGTCGCATTTACATTCTTTTGATGTGAATACGAGGTATACACGATACTCCGCAATGAATATTATATCTTATCATGAAACATAGATACGAGATGCTATACCGCGTTTTAGGAAGCATTAGAACTCTGTTGCTACGGTACGTAGACATCTGCAAACGCTATTTCCTAGCATGTAGGTGTCGCACTTACATTCTTTTGCAGTGAATATGAGGTATTCATGACACTTCGCAATGAATATTATACCTTATCATGAAACATAGATGTCAGATGCGATATCGCGTTTTAAGACGCATTAGAAGTCTACTGCTACGATACGTAAACATCTGCAAACAATATTTCCTAGCAAGGGAGTGTCGCATTTACATTCCTTTGAAGTGAATACGAGGTATACATAACACTCCCAAATGAATATTATATCTTATCACGAAACATAGAAAAGAAATGCGACATCTCGATTTAAGAAGCATTAGAACTCTATTGCTACGATACGTAGACATCTGCAAACGCTATTTCCTAGCATGGAAGTGTTGCATTTACATTCTTTTGAAGTGAATACGAGATGTACATGACACTTCGCAAAGAATATTATATCTTATCATGAAACATAGGAATGAGGTGCTATATCGCGTTTTGAGAAGCATTAGAACTCTATTGCTACGATACGTAGACATCTGCAAACGCTATTTCCTAGCACGGAAGTGTCGCATTTACATTCTCTTGAAGTGAATACGAGGTATACATAACACTCCAAAATGAATATTATATCTTATCACGAAACATAGAAATGAAATGCGACATCTCGTTTTAAGAAGCATTGGAACTCTATTGCTACGACACGTAGACATCTGCAAACGCTATTTCCTAGCATGGAAGTGTCGCATTTACATTTCTTTGAAGTGAATACGATGTATACGTTACACTTCGCAATGAATATTATATCTTATCATGAAACATAGAAGTGTGATGCGATATCGCGTTTTAAGAAGCATTAGAAATCTATTGCCACGATCCGTAGACATCTGCAAACGCTATTTCCTAGCATGGAAGTTTCACATTTACATTCTTTTGAAGTGAATACGAGGTATACATAACAATCCAAAATGAATATTATATCTTATCACGAAACATAGAAATGAAATGAGACATCTCGTTTTAAAAAGCATTGGAACTCTATTGCTACGATACGTAGACATCTGCAAACGCTATTTCCTAGCATGGAAGTGTCGCATTTACATTTCTTTGAAGTGAATACGAGGTATACACGATACTCCGCAATGAATATTATATCTTATCATGAAACATAGATACGAGATGCTATACCGCGTTTTAAGACGTATTAGAAGTCTACTGCTACGATACGTAAACATCTGCAAACAATATTTCCTAGCAAGGGAGTGTCGCATTTACATTCCTTTGAAGTGAATACGAGGTATACATAACACTCCAAAATGAATATTATATCTTATCACGAAACATAGAAAAGAAATGCGACATCTCGATTTAAGAAGCATTAGAACTCTATTGCTACGATACGTAGACATCTGCAAACGCTATTTCCTAGCATGGAAGTGTTGCATTTACATTCTTTTGAAGTGAATACGAGATGTACATGACACTTCGCAAAGAATATTATATCTTATCATGAAACATAGGAATGAGGTGCTATATCGCGTTTTGAGAAGCATTAGAACTCTATTGCTACGATACGTAGACATCTGCAAACGCTATTTCCTAGCATGGAAGTGTCGCATTTACATTCTCTTGAAGTGAATACGAGGTATACATAACACTCCAAAATGAATATTATATCTTATCACGAAACATAGAAATGAAATGCGACATCTCGTTTTAAGAAGCATTGGAACTCTATTGCTACGATACGTAGACATCTGCAAACGCTATTTCCTAGCATGGAAGTGTCGCATTTACATTTCTTTGAAGTGAATACGAGGTATACACGATACTCCGCAATGAATATTATATCTTATCATGAAACATAGATACGAGATGCTATACCGCGTTTTAAGACGCATTAGAAGTCTACTGCTACGATACGTAAACATCTGCAAACAATATTTCCTAGCAAGGGAGTGTCGCATTTACATTCCTTTGAAGTGAATACGAGGTATACATAACACTCCAAAATGAATATTATATCTTATCACGAAACATAGAAAAGAAATGCGACATCTCGATTTAAGAAGCATTAGAACTCTATTGCTACGATACGTAGACATCTGCAAACGCTATTTCCTAGCATGGAAGTGTTGCATTTACATTCTTTTGAAGTGAATACGAGATGTACATGACACTTCGCAAAGAATATTATATCTTATCATGAAACATAGGAATGAGGTGCTATATCGCGTTTTGAGAAGCATTAGAACTCTATTGCTACGATACGTAGACATCTGCAAACGCTATTTCCTAGCATGGAAGTGTCGCATTTACATTCTCTTGAAGTGAATACGAGGTATACATAACACTCCAAAATGAATATTATATCTTATCACGAAACATAGAAATGAAATGCGACATCTCGTTTTAAGAAGCATTGGAACTCTATTGCTACGATACGTAGACATCTGCAAACGCTATTTCCTAGCATGGAAGTGTCGCATTTACATTTCTTTGAAGTGAATACGAGGTATACACGATACTCCGCAATGAATATTATATCTTATCATGAAACATAGATACGAGATGCTATACCGCGTTTTAAGACGCATTAGAAGTCTACTGCTACGATACGTAAACATCTGCAAACAATATTTCCTAGCAAGGGAGTGTCGCATTTACATTCCTTTGAAGTGAATACGAGGTATACATAACACTCCAAAATGAATATTATATCTTATCACGAAACATAGAAAAGAAATGCGACATCTCGATTTAAGAAGCATTAGAACTCTATTGCTACGATACGTAGACATCTGCAAACGCTATTTCCTAGCATGGAAGTGTTGCATTTACATTCTTTTGAAGTGAATACGAGATGTACATGACACTTCGCAAAGAATATTATATCTTATCATGAAACATAGGAATGAGGTGCTATATCGCGTTTTGAGAAGCATTAGAACTCTATTGCTACGATACGTAGACATCTGCAAACGCTATTTCCTAGCATGGAAGTGTCGCATTTACATTCTCTTGAAGTGAATACGAGGTATACATAACACTCCAAAATGAATATTATATCTTATCACGAAACATAGAAATGAAATGCGACATCTCGTTTTAAGAAGCATTGGAACTCTATTGCTACGACACGTAGACATCCGCAAACGCTATTTCCTAGCATGGAAGTGTCGCATTTACATTTCTTTGAAGTGAATACGATGTATACATTACACTTCGCAATGAATATTATATCTTATCATGAAACATAGAAGTGTGATGCGATATCGCGTTTTAAGAAGCATTAGAAATCTATTGCCACGATCCGTAGACATCTGCAAACGCTATTTCCTAGCATGGAAGCTTCACATTTACATTCTTTTGAAGTGAATACGAGGTATACATAACAATCCAAAATGAATATTATATCTTATCACGAAACATAGAAATGAAATGAGACATCTCGTTTTAAGAAGCATTAGAACTCTATTGCTACGATACGTAGACATCTGCAAACGCTATATCCTAGTATTGAAGTGTCGCATTCACATTCTTTTGATGTGAATACGAGATATACATGACACTTCGCAAAGAATATTATATCTTATCTTGAAACGTAGGAATGAGGTGCTATATCGCGTTTTGAGAAGCATTAGAACTCTATTGCTAATATACGTAGACATCTGCAAACGCTATTTCCTGGCATGGAAGTGTCGCATTTACATTCTGTTGAAGTGAATACGAGGTATACATAACACTCCAAAATGAATATTACATCTTATCACGAAACACAGAAATGAAATGCGACATCTCGTCTTAAGAAGCATTAGAACTCTATTGCTACGATACGTAAACATCTGCAACCGCTATTTCCTAGCATGTATGTGTCGCATTTACATTCTTTTGAAGTGAATACGAGGTATACATGACACTTCGCGATGAATATTATATCTTATCATGAAACATAGAAGTGTGATGCGATATCTCGTTTTAAGAAGCATTAGAACTCTATTCCTACGATACGTACACATCCGCAAACAATATTTCCTAGCAAGGAAGTGTCGCATTTACATTCTTTTAAAGTGAATACGAGGTATACATAACACTCCAAAATGAATATTACATCTTATCACGAAACATAGAAATGAAATGCGACATCTCGTTTTAAGAAGCTTTGGAACTCTATTGCTACGATACGTAAACATCTGCAAACAGTACTTCCTAGCAAGGGAGTGTCGCATTTACATTCCTTTGAAGTGAATACGAGGTATACATAACACTCCAAAATGAATATTATATCTTATCACGAAACAGAAATGAAATGCGACATCTCGTTTTAAGAAGCATTAGAACTCTATTGCTACGATACGTAGACATCTGCAAACGCTATTTCCTAGCATGGAAGTGTCGCATTTACATTCTTTTGATGTGAATACGAGGTATACACGATACTCCGCAATGAATATTATATCTTATCATGAAACATAGATACGAGATGCTATACCGCGTTTTAGGAAGCATTAGAACTCTGTTGCTACGGTACGTAGACATCTGCAAACGCTATTTCCTAGCATGTAGGTGTCGCACTTACATTCTTTTGAAGTGAATACGAGGTATTCATGACACTTCGCAATGAATATTATACCTTATCATGAAACATAGATGTCAGATGCGATATCGCGTTTTAAGAAGCATTAGAACTCTGTTGCTACGATACGTAGACATCTGCAAACGCTATTTCCTAGCATGTATGTGTCGCATTTACATTCTTTTGAAGTGAACACGAGGTATACATGAGCCTTCGCAATGAATATTATATCTTATCATGAAACATAGAAGTGAGATGCGATATCGCGTTTTAGGAAGCATTAGAACTCTATTGCTACGATCCGTAGACATCTGCAAAGGCTATTTCCTAGCATGGAAGTGTCGCATTTACATTCTTTTGATGTGAATACGAGGTATACATAACACTCTACAATGAATATTATACCTTATCACGAAACATAGAAATGAAGTGCGACATCTCGTTTTAAGAAGCATTAGAACACTATTGCTGCGATACGTAGAGATCTGCAAACGCTATTTCCTAGCATGTATGTGTCGCATTTACATTCTTTTGAAGTGAATACGAGGTATACATAACACTCCAAAATGAATATTATATCTTATCACTAAACATAGAAATGAAATGCCACATCTCGTTTTAAGAAGTATTAGAACTCCATTGCTACGATACGTAGACATCTGCAAACGCTATTTCCTAGCATGGAACTGTAGCATTTACATTCTTTTGAAGTGAATACGAGATATACATGACACTTCGCAAAGAATATTATATCTTATCATGAAACATAGGAATGAGGTGCTATATCGCGTTTTGAGAAGCACTAGAACTCTATTGCTAATATAGGTAGAAATCTGCAAACGCTATATCCAAGCATGGAGGTGTCGCATTTACATTCTCTTGAAGTGAATACGAGGTATACATAACACTCCAAAATGAATATTATATCTTATCACGAAACATAGAAATGAAATGCGACATCTCGTTTTAAGAAGCATTAGAACTCTATTGCTACGATACGTAAACATCTGCAACCGCTATATCCTAGCATGGACGCGTCGCGTTTACATTCCTTTGAAGTGAATACGAGATATACATGACACTTCGCAATGAATATTATATCCTATCATGAAACATAGAAATGAAATGCGACATCTCGTTTTAAGATGCATTAGAACTCTATTGCTACGATACGTAAACATCTGCAACAGCTATTTCCTAGAATGTATGTGTCGCATTTACATTCTTTTGAAGTGAATACGAGGTATACATGACACTTCGCGATGAATATTATATCTTATCATGAAACATAGATGTGTGATGCGATATCGCGTTTTAAGACGCATTAGAAGTCTACTGCTACGAAACGTAAACATCTGCAAACAATATTTCCTAGCAAGGGAGTGTCGCATTTACATTCTTTTGAAGTGAATACGAGGTATACATAACACTCCAAAATGAATATTATATCTTATCACTAAACATAGAAATGAAATGCGACATCTCGTTTTAAGAAGCATTAGAACTCTATTGCTACGATACGTAGACATCTGCAAACGCTATTTCCTAGCATGTATGTGTCGCATTTACATTCTTTTGAAGTGAATACGAGGTATACATGACCCTTCGCAATGAATATTATATCTTATCATGAAACATAGAAGTGAGATGCGATATCGCGTATTAGGAAGCATTACAACTCCATTGCTACGATACGTAGACACCTGCAAACGCTATTTCCTAGCATGTAAGTGTTGCATTTACATTCTTTTGAAGTGAATACGATGTATACATGACACTTCGCAATGAATATTATATCTTATCATGAAACATAGAAGTGAGATGCGATATCGCGTATTAGGAAGCATTACAACTCCATTGCTACGATACGTAGACACCTGCAAACGCTATTTCCTAGCATGTAAGTGTCGCATTTACATTCTTTTGAAGTGAATACGATGTATGCATGACACTTCGCAATGAATATTATATCTTATCATGAAACATAGAAGTGAGATGCGATATCGCGTTTTAAGAAGCATTAGAACTCTAATGCTATGATACGTAGACATCTGCAAACGCTATTTCCTAGCATGGAAGTGTCACATCTACATTCTTTTGAAGTGAATACGAGGTATACATAACACTCCAAAATGAATATTATATCTTATCACGAAACATAGAAATGAAATGCGACATCTCGTTTTAAGAAGCATTAGAACTCTATTGCTACGATACGTAGACAACTGCAAACGCTATTTCCTAGCATGGAAGTGACGCATTTACATTCTTTTGAAGTGAATACGAGGTATACATGATACTCCGCAATGAATATTATATCTTATCACGAATCATAGAAAAGAAATGCGACATCTCGTTTTAAGAAGCATTAGAACTCTATTGCTACGATACGTAGATATCTGCAAACGCTATTTCCTAGCATGGAAATGTCGCATTTACATTCTTTTGAAGTGAATACGAGGTATACATGATACTCCGCAATGAATATTATATCTTATCATGAAACATAGATGTGAGATGCGATACCGCGTTTTAGGAAGCATTAGAACTCTATTGCTACGATACGTAGACATCTGCAAACGCTATTTCCTAGCATGTATGTGTCGCATTTACATTCTTTTGAAGTGAATACGAGGTATACATGACCCTTCGCAAATGAATATTATATCTTATCATGAAACATAGAAGTGTGATGCGATATCGCGATTTAAGGAGCATTGGAACTCTATTGCTTCGATACGCAGACATCTGCAAACGCTATTTCCTGCAAGGAAGTGTCGCCTTGACATTCATTTGAAGTGTACGCGAGGTATACATGACACCTCGCAATGAATATTATATCTTACCATGAAACATAGAAATGAGATGCGATATCGCGATTTAAGAAGAATTCGAACTCTATTGCTACGATACGTAGGCATCTGCAAGCGCTATTTCCGAGCAAGGAGTACTCGCATTTACATTCTTTTGAAGTGAATACGAGGTATACATGACACTTCGCAATGAATATTATATCTTATCGTGAAACATAGAAGTGAGATGCGATATCGCGTTTTGGGAAACATTAGAACTCTATTGCTACGATACGTAGAAAACTGCAAACGCTATTTCCTAGCATGGAAGTGTTGCATTTACATTCTTTTGAAGTGAATACGAGATATACATGACACTTCGCAAAGAATATTATATCTTATCATGAAACATAGGAATGAGGTGCTATATCGCGTTTTGAGAAGCACTAGAACTCTATTGCTAATATACGTAGACATCTGCAAACGCTATTTCCTAGCATGCAAGTGTCGCATTTACATTCTCTTGAAATGAATACGAGGTATACATAACACTCCAAAATGAACATTATATCTTATCACGAAACATAGAAATGAAATGCGACATCTCGTTTTAAGAAGCATTAGAACTCTATTGCTACGATACGTAAACATCTGCAACCGCTATTTCCTAGCATGGAAGCGTCGCGTTTACATTCCTTTGAAGTGAATACGAGATATACATGACACTTCGCAATGAATATTATATCCTATCATGAAACATAGAAGTGAGACGCGATATCGCGTTTTAGGAAGCATTAGATCTCTATTGCTACGATCCGTAGACATCTGCAAACGCTATTTCCTAGCATGGAAGTGTCGCATTTACATTCTTGTGAAGTGAGTACGAGATATACGTAAAATTCTGCAATGAATATTATACCTTATCACGAAACATAGAAATGAAATGCGACATCTCGTTTTAAGAAGCATTAGAACACTATTGCGGCGATACGTCGACATCTGCAAACGCTATTTCCTAGCATGGAAGTGTCACATTTAAATTCTTTTGAAGTGAATACGAGGTATACATAACACTCCAAAATGAATATTACACCTTATCACGAAACATAGAAATGAAATGCGACATCACGTTTTAAGAAGCATTAGAACTCTATTGCTACGATACGTAAACATCTGCAACCGCTATTTCCTAGCATGGACGCGTCGCGTTTACATTCCTTTGAAGTGAATACGAGATATACATGACACTTCGCAATGAATATTATATCCTATCATGAAACATAGAAGTGAGATGCGATATCGCGTTTTAGGAAGCATTAGAACTCTATTGCTACGATCCGTAAACATCTGCAACCGCTATTTCCTAGCATGGACGCGTCGCGTTTACATTCCTTTGAAGTGAATACCAGATATACATGACACTTCGCAATGAATATTATATCCTATCATGAAACATAGAAGTGAGATGCGATATCGCGTTTTAGGAAGCATTAGAACACTATTGCTGCGATACGTAGACATCTGCAAACGCTATTTCCAAGCATGGAAGTGTCACATTTACATTCTTTTGAAGTGAATACGAGGTATACATAACACTCCAAAATGAATATTATATCTTATCACGAAACATACAAATGAAATGCGGCATCACGTTTTAAGAAGCATTAGAACTCTATTGCTACGATACGTAGACATCTGCAAACAATATTTCCTAGCAAGGAAGTGTCGCATTTACATTCTTTTGAAGTGAATACGAGGTATACATAACACTCCAAAATGAATATTATATCTTATCACTAAACATAGAAATGAAATGCGACATCTCGTTTTAAGAAGCATTAGAACTCTATTGCTACGATACGTAGACATCTGCAAACGCTATTTCCTAGCATGTATGTGTCGCATTTACATTCTTTTGAAGTGAATACGAGGTATACATGACCCTTCGCAATGAATATTATATCTTATCATGAAACATAGAAGTGAGATGCGATATCGCGTATTAGGAAGCATTACAACTCCATTGCTACGATACGTAGACACCTGCAAACGCTATTTCCTAGCATGTAAGTGTTGCATTTACATTCTTTTGAAGTGAATACGATGTATACATGACACTTCGCAATGAATATTATATCTTATCATGAAACATAGAAGTGAGATGCGATATCGCGTATTAGGAAGCATTACAACTCCATTGCTACGATACGTAGACACCTGCAAACGCTATTTCCTAGCATGTAAGTGTCGCATTTACATTCTTTTGAAGTGAATACGATGTATGCATGACACTTCGCAATGAATATTATATCTTATCATGAAACATAGAAGTGAGATGCGATATCGCGTTTTAAGAAGCATTAGAACTCTAATGCTATGATACGTAGACATCTGCAAACGCTATTTCCTAGCATGGAAGTGTCACATCTACATTCTTTTGAAGTGAATACGAGGTATACATAACACTCCAAAATGAATATTATATCTTATCACGAAACATAGAAATGAAATGCGACATCTCGTTTTAAGAAGCATTAGAACTCTATTGCTACGATACGTAGACAACTGCAAACGCTATTTCCTAGCATGGAAGTGACGCATTTACATTCTTTTGAAGTGAATACGAGGTATACATGATACTCCGCAATGAATATTATATCTTATCACGAATCATAGAAAAGAAATGCGACATCTCGTTTTAAGAAGCATTAGAACTCTATTGCTACGATACGTAGATATCTGCAAACGCTATTTCCTAGCATGGAAATGTCGCATTTACATTCTTTTGAAGTGAATACGAGGTATACATGATACTCCGCAATGAATATTATATCTTATCATGAAACATAGATGTGAGATGCGATACCGCGTTTTAGGAAGCATTAGAACTCTATTGCTACGATACGTAGACATCTGCAAACGCTATTTCCTAGCATGTATGTGTCGCATTTACATTCTTTTGAAGTGAATACGAGGTATACATGACCCTTCGCAAATGAATATTATATCTTATCATGAAACATAGAAGTGTGATGCGATATCGCGATTTAAGGAGCATTGGAACTCTATTGCTTCGATACGCAGACATCTGCAAACGCTATTTCCTGCAAGGAAGTGTCGCCTTGACATTCATTTGAAGTGTACGCGAGGTATACATGACACCTCGCAATGAATATTATATCTTACCATGAAACATAGAAATGAGATGCGATATCGCGATTTAAGAAGAATTCGAACTCTATTGCTACGATACGTAGGCATCTGCAAGCGCTATTTCCGAGCAAGGAGTACTCGCATTTACATTCTTTTGAAGTGAATACGAGGTATACATGACACTTCGCAATGAATATTATATCTTATCGTGAAACATAGAAGTGAGATGCGATATCGCGTTTTGGGAAACATTAGAACTCTATTGCTACGATACGTAGAAAACTGCAAACGCTATTTCCTAGCATGGAAGTGTTGCATTTACATTCTTTTGAAGTGAATACGAGATATACATGACACTTCGCAAAGAATATTATATCTTATCATGAAACATAGGAATGAGGTGCTATATCGCGTTTTGAGAAGCACTAGAACTCTATTGCTAATATACGTAGACATCTGCAAACGCTATTTCCTAGCATGCAAGTGTCGCATTTACATTCTCTTGAAATGAATACGAGGTATACATAACACTCCAAAATGAACATTATATCTTATCACGAAACATAGAAATGAAATGCGACATCTCGTTTTAAGAAGCATTAGAACTCTATTGCTACGATACGTAAACATCTGCAACCGCTATTTCCTAGCATGGAAGCGTCGCGTTTACATTCCTTTGAAGTGAATACGAGATATACATGACACTTCGCAATGAATATTATATCCTATCATGAAACATAGAAGTGAGACGCGATATCGCGTTTTAGGAAGCATTAGATCTCTATTGCTACGATCCGTAGACATCTGCAAACGCTATTTCCTAGCATGGAAGTGTCGCATTTACATTCTTGTGAAGTGAGTACGAGATATACGTAAAATTCTGCAATGAATATTATACCTTATCACGAAACATAGAAATGAAATGCGACATCTCGTTTTAAGAAGCATTAGAACACTATTGCTGCGATACGTCGACATCTGCAAACGCTATTTCCTAGCATGGAAGTGTCACATTTAAATTCTTTTGAAGTGAATACGAGGTATACATAACACTCCAAAATGAATATTACACCTTATCACGAAACATAGAAATGAAATGCGACATCACGTTTTAAGAAGCATTAGAACTCTATTGCTACGATACGTAAACATCTGCAACCGCTATTTCCTAGCATGGACGCGTCGCGTTTACATTCCTTTGAAGTGAATACGAGATATACATGACACTTCGCAATGAATATTATATCCTATCATGAAACATAGAAGTGAGATGCGATATCGCGTTTTAGGAAGCATTAGAACTCTATTGCTACGATCCGTAAACATCTGCAACCGCTATTTCCTAGCATGGACGCGTCGCGTTTACATTCCTTTGAAGTGAATACCAGATATACATGACACTTCGCAATGAATATTATATCCTATCATGAAACATAGAAGTGAGATGCGATATCGCGTTTTAGGAAGCATTAGAACACTATTGCTGCGATACGTAGACATCTGCAAACGCTATTTCCAAGCATGGAAGTGTCACATTTACATTCTTTTGAAGTGAATACGAGGTATACATAACACTCCAAAATGAATATTATATCTTATCACGAAACATACAAATGAAATGCGGCATCACGTTTTAAGAAGCATTAGAACTCTATTGCTACGATACGTAGACATCTGCAAACAATATTTCCTAGCAAGGAAGTGTCGCATTTACATTCTTTTGAAGTGAATACGAGGTATACATAACACTCCAAAATGAATATTATATCTTATCACTAAACATAGAAATGAAATGCGACATCTCGTTTTAAGAAGCATTAGAACTCTATTGCTACGATACGTAGACATCTGCAAACGCTATTTCCTAGCATGTATGTGTCGCATTTACATTCTTTTGAAGTGAATACGAGGTATACATGACCCTTCGCAATGAATATTATATCTTATCATGAAACATAGAAGTGAGATGCGATATCGCGTATTAGGAAGCATTACAACTCCATTGCTACGATACGTAGACACCTGCAAACGCTATTTCCTAGCATGTAAGTGTGGCATTTACATTCTTTTGAAGTGAATACGATGTATACATGACACTTCGCAATGAATATTATATCTTATCATGAAACATAGAAGTGAGATGCGATATCGCGTATTAGGAAGCATTACAACTCCATTGCTACGATACGTAGACACCTGCAAACGCTATTTCCTAGCATGTAAGTGTCGCATTTACATTCTTTTGAAGTGAATACGATGTATGCATGACACTTCGCAATGAATATTATATCTTATCATGAAACATAGAAGTGAGATGCGATATCGCGTTTTAAGAAGCATTAGAACTCTAATGCTATGATACGTAGACATCTGCAAACGCTATTTCCTAGCATGGAAGTGTCACATCTACATTCTTTTGAAGTGAATACGAGGTATACATAACACTCCAAAATGAATATTATATCTTATCACGAAACATAGAAATGAAATGCGACATCTCGTTTTAAGAAGCATTAGAACTCTATTGCTACGATACGTAGACAACTGCAAACGCTATTTCCTAGCATGGAAGTGACGCATTTACATTCTTTTGAAGTGAATACGAGGTATACATGATACTCCGCAATGAATATTATATCTTATCACGAATCATAGAAAAGAAATGCGACATCTCGTTTTAAGAAGCATTAGAACTCTATTGCTACGATACGTAGATATCTGCAAACGCTATTTCCTAGCATGGAAATGTCGCATTTACATTCTTTTGAAGTGAATACGAGGTATACATGATACTCCGCAATGAATATTATATCTTATCATGAAACATAGATGTGAGATGCGATACCGCGTTTTAGGAAGCATTAGAACTCTATTGCTACGATACGTAGACATCTGCAAACGCTATTTCCTAGCATGTATGTGTCGCATTTACATTCTTTTGAAGTGAATACGAGGTATACATGACCCTTCGCAAATGAATATTATATCTTATCATGAAACATAGAAGTGTGATGCGATATCGCGATTTAAGGAGCATTGGAACTCTATTGCTTCGATACGCAGACATCTGCAAACGCTATTTCCTGCAAGGAAGTGTCGCCTTGACATTCATTTGAATTGTACGCGAGGTATACATGACACTTCGCAATGAATATTATATCTTACCATGAAACATAGAAATGAGATGCGATATCGCGATTTAAGAAGAATTCGAACTCTATTGCTACGATACGTAGGCATCTGCAAGCGCTATTTCCGAGCAAGGAGTACTCGCATTTACATTCTTTTGAAGTGAATACGAGGTATACATGACACTTCGCAATGAATATTATATCTTATCGTGAAACATAGAAGTGAGATGCGATATCGCGTTTTGGGAAACATTAGAACTCTATTGCTACGATACGTAGAAAACTGCAAACGCTATTTCCTAGCATGGAAGTGTCGCATTTACATTCTTTTGAAGTGAATACGAGATATACATGACACTTCGCAAAGAATATTATATCTTATCATGAAACATAGGAATGAGGTGCTATATCGCGTTTTGAGAAGCACTAGAACTCTATTGCTAATATACGTAGACATCTGCAAACGCTATTTCCTAGCATGCAAGTGTCGCATTTACATTCTCTTGAAATGAATACGAGGTATACATAACACTCCAAAATGAACATTATATCTTATCACGAAACATAGAAATGAAATGCGACATCTCGTTTTAAGAAGCATTAGAACTCTATTGCTACGATACGTAAACATCTGCAACCGCTATTTCCTAGCATGGAAGCGTCGCGTTTACATTCCTTTGAAGTGAATACGAGATATACATGACACTTCGCAATGAATATTATATCCTATCATGAAACATAGAAGTGAGACGCGATATCGCGTTTTAGGAAGCATTAGATCTCTATTGCTACGATCCGTAGACATCTGCAAACGCTATTTCCTAGCATGGAAGTGTCGCATTTACATTCTTGTGAAGTGAGTACGAGATATACGTAAAATTCTGCAATGAATATTATACCTTATCACGAAACATAGAAATGAAATGCGACATCTCGTTTTAAGAAGCATTAGAACACTATTGCTGCGATACGTCGACATCTGCAAACGCTATTTCCTAGCATGGAAGTGTCACATTTAAATTCTTTTGAAGTGAATACGAGGTATACATAACACTCCAAAATGAATATTACACCTTATCACGAAACATAGAAATGAAATGCGACATCTCGTTTTAAGAAGCATTAGAACTCTATTGCTACGATACGTAGACATCTGCAAACGCTATTTCCTAGCATGGAAGTGTCGCATTTACATTCTTTTGAAGTGAACACGAGGTATACATGACCCTTCGCAATGAATATTATATCTTATCATGAAACATAGATGTGAGATGCGAAATCGCGTTTTAAGAAGCATTAGAACTCTATTGCTACGATACGTAGACATCTGCAAACGCTATATCCTTGCATGGAAGTGTCGCACTTACATTCTTTTAAAGTGAATACGAGGTATACATGACACTTCGCAGTGAATATTATATCTTATCATGAAACATAGAAGTGAGATGCGATATCGCGTTTTGGGAAACATTAGAACTCTATTGCTACGATACGTAGAAAACTGCAAACGCTATTTCCTAGCATGGAAGTGTCGCATTTACATTCTTTTGAAGTGAATACGAGATATACATGACACTTCGCAAAGAATATTATATCTTATCATGAAACATAGGAATGAGGTGCTATATCGCGTTTTGAGAAGCACTAGAACTCTATTGCTAATATACGTAGACATCTGCAAACGCTATTTCCTAGCATGGAAGTGTCGCATTTACATTCTCTTGAAATGAATACGAGGTATACATAACACTCCAAAACGAACATTATATCTTATCACGAAACATAGAAATGAAATGCGACATCTCGTTTTAAGAAGCATTAGAACTCTATTGCTACGATACGTAAACATCTGCAACCGCTATTTCCTAGCATGGAAGCGTCGCGTTTACATTCCTTTGAAGTGAATACGAGATATACATGACACTTCGCAATGAATATTATATCCTATCATGAAACATAGAAGTGAGATGCGATATCGCGTTTTAGGAAGCATTAGATCTCTATTGCTACGATCCGTAGACATCTGCAAACGCTATTTCCTAGCATGGAAGTGTCGCATTTACATTCTTGTGAAGTGAATACGAGATATACATAAAATTCTGCAACGAATATTATACCTTATCACGAATCATAGAAATGAAATGCGACATCTCGTTTTAAGAAGCATTAGAACACTATTGCTGCGATACGTCGACATCTGCAAACGCTATTTCCTAGCATGGAAGTGTCACATTTAAATTCTTTTGAAGTGAATACGAGGTATACATAACACTCCAAAATGAATATTGCACCTTATCACGAAACATAGAAATGAAATGCGACATCTCGTTCTAAGAAGCATTAGAACTCTATTGCTACGATACGTAAACATCTGCAACCGCTATTTCCTAGCATGGAAGCGTCGCGTTTACATTCCTTTGAAGTGAATACGAGATATACATGACACTTCGCAATGAATATTATATCCTATCATGAAACATAGAAGTGAGACGCGATATCGCGTTTTAGGAAGCATTAGATCTCTATTGCTACGATCCGTAGACATCTGCAACCGCTATTTCCTAGCATGGAAGCGTCGCGTTTACATTCCTTTGAAGTGAATACGAGATATACATGACACTTCGCAATGAATATTATATCCTATCATGAAACATAGAAGTGAGATGCGATATCGCGTTTTAGGAAGCATTAGATCTCTATTGCTACGATCCGTAGACATCTGCAAACGCTATTTCCTAGCATGGAAGTGTCACATTTACATTCTTTTGAAGTGAATACGAGGTATACATGACACTCCAAAATGAATATTATATCTTATCACGAAACATAGGAATGAAATGCGACATCTCGTTTTAAGAAGCTTTGGAACTCTATTGCTACGATACGTAAACATCTGCAAACAATATTTCCTAGCAAGGGAGTGTCGCATTTACATTCCTTTGAAGTGAATACGAGGTATACATAACACTCCAAAATGAATATTATATCTTATCACGAAACATAGAAAAGAAATGCGACATCTCGTTTTAAGAAGCATTAGAACTCTATTGCTACGATACGTAGACAACTGCAAACGCTATTTCCTAGCATGGAATTGACGCATTTACATTCTTTTGAAGTGAATACGAGGTATACATGATACTCCGCAATGAATATTATATCTTATCACGAATCATAGAAAAGAAATGCGACATCTCGTTTTAAGAAGCATTAGAACTCTACTGCTACGATACGTAGATATCTGCAAACGCTATTTCCTAGCATGGAACTGTCGCATTTACATTCTTTTGAAGTGAATACGAGATATACATGACACTTCGCAAAGAATATTATATCTTATCATGAAACATAGGAATGAGGTGCTATATCGCGTTTTGAGAAGCACTAGAACTCTATTGCTAATATAGGTAGAAATCTGCTAACGCTATTTCCTAGCATGGAGGTGTCGCATTTACATTCTCTTGAAGTGAATACGAGGTATACATAACACTCCAAAATGAATATTATATCTTATCACGAAACATAGAAATGAAATGCGACATCTCGTTTTAAGAAGCATTGGAATTCTATTGCTACGAGACGTAGACATCTGCAAACGCTATTTCCTAGCATGGAAGTGTCGCATTTACATTTCTTTGAAGTGAATACGAGGTATACATTACACTTCGCAATGAATATTATATCTTATCATGAAACATAGAAGTGAGATGCGATATCGCGTATTAGGAAGCATTACAACTCCGTTGCTACGATACGTAGACACCTGCAAACGCTATTTCCTAGCATGTAAGTGTCGCATTTACATTCTTTTGAAGTGAATACGATGTATACATGACACTTCGCAATGAATATTATATCTTATCATGAAACATAGAAGTGAGATGCGATATCGCGTTTTAAGAAGCATTAGAACCCTATTGCTATGATACGTAGACATCTGCAAACGCTATTTCCTAGCATGGAAGTCTCACATCTACATTCTTTTGAAGTGAATACGAGGTATACATAACACTCCAAAATGAATATTATATCTTATCACGAAACATAGAAATGAAATGCGACTTCTCGTTTTAAGAAGCATTAGAACTCTATTGCTACGATACGTAGACAACTGCAAACGCTATTTCCTAGCATGGAAGTGACGCATTTACATTCTTTTGAAGTGAATACGAGGTATACATGATACTCCGCAATGAATATTATATCTTATCACGAATCATAGAAAAGAAATGCGACATCTCGTTTTAAGAAGCATTAGAACTCTATTGCTACGATACGTAGATATCTGCAAACGCTATTTCCTAGCATGGAAATGTCGCATTTACATTCTTTTGAAGTGAATACGAGGTATACATGATACTCCGCAATGAATATTATATCTTATCATGAAACATAGATGTGAGATGCGATACCGCGTTTTAGGAAGCATTAGAACTCTATTGCTACGGTACGTAGACATCTGCAAACGCTATTTCCTAGCATGTATGTGTCGCATTTACATTCTTTTGAAGTGAATACGAGGTATACATGACCCTTCGCAAATGAATATTATATCTTATCATGAAACATAGAAGTGTGATGCGATATCGCGATTTAAGGAGCATTGGAACTCTATTGCTTCGATACGCAGACATCTGCAAACGCTATTTCCTGCAAGGAAGTGTCGCCTTGACATTCATTTGAAGTGTACGCGAGGTATACATGACACTTCGCAATGAATATTATATCTTACCATGAAACATAGAAATGAGATGCGATATCGCGATTTAAGAAGAATTCGAACTCTATTGCTACGATACGTAGGCATCTGCAAGCGCTACTTCCGAGCAAGGAATACTCGCATTTACATTCTTTTGAAGTGAATACGAGGTATACATGACACTTCGCAATGAATATTATATCTTATCGTGAAACATAGAAGTGAGATGCGATATCACGTTTTAAGAAGCATTAGAACTCTATTGCTATGATACGTAGACATCTGCAAACGCTATTTCCTAGCATGGAAGTGTCGCATTTACATTTCTTTGAAGTGAATACGAGGTATACATGACACTTCGCAATGAATATTATATCTTATCATGAAACATAGAAGTGTCATGCGTTATCGCGTTTTAGGAAGCATTAGAACTCTGTTGCTACGATACGTAGACATCTGCAAACGCTATTTCCTAGCATGTATGTGTCGCATTTACATTCTTTTGAAGTGAACACGAGGTATACATGACCCTTCGCAATGAATATTATATCTTATCATGAAACATAGATGTGAGATGCGAAATCGCGTTTTAAGAAGCATTAGAACTCTATTGCTACGATACGTAGACATCTGCAAACGCTATATCCTAGCATAGAAGTGTCGCATTTACATACTTTTAAAGTGAATACGAGGTATACATGACACTTCGCAGTGAATATTATATCTTATCATGAAACATAGAAGTGAGATGCGATATCGCGTTTTGGGAAGCATTAGAACTCTATTGCTACGATACGTAGACAACTGCAAACGCTATTTCCTAGCATGGAAGTGTCGCATTTACATTCTTTTGAAGTGAATACGAGATATACATGACACTTCGCAAAGAATATTATATCTTATCATGAAACATAGGAATGAGGTGCTATATCGCGTTTTGAGAAGCACTAGAACTCTATTGCTAATATACGTAGACATCTGCAAACGCTATTTCCTAGCATGGAAGTGTCGCATTTACATTCTCTTGAAATGAATACGAGGTATACATAACACTCCAAAATGAACATTATATCTTATCACGAAACATAGGAATGAAATGCGACATCTCGTTTTAAGAAGCATTAGAACTCTATTGCTACGATACGTAAACATCTGCAACCGCTATTTCCTAGCATGGAAGCGTCGCGTTTACATTCCTTTGAAGTGAATACGAGATATACATGACACTTCGCAATGAATATTATATCCTATCATGAAACATAGAAGTGAGATGCGATATCGCGTTTTAGGAAGCATTAGATCTCTATTGCTACGATCCGTAGACATCTGCAAACGCTATTTCCTAGCATGGAAGTGTCGCATTTACATTCTTGTGAAGTGAATACGAGATATACATAAAATTCTGCAATGAGTATTATACCTTATCACGAAACATAGAAATGAAATGCGACATCTCGTTTTAAGAAGCATAAGAACACTATTGCTGCGATACGTCGACATCTGCAAACGCTATTTCCTAGCATGGAAGTGTCACATTTACATTCTTTTGAAGTGAATACGAGGTATACATGACACTCCAAAATGAATATTATATCTTATCACGAAACATAGGAATGAAATGCGACATCTCGTTTTAAGAAGCATTAGAACTCTATTGCTACGATACGTAGACATCTGCAAACGCTATTTCCTAGCATGGAAGTGTCGCATTTACATTCTTTTGAAGTGAACACGAGGTATACATGACCCTTCGCAATGAATATTATATCTTATCATGAAACATAGGTGTGTGATGCGAAATCGCGTTTTAAGAAGCATTAGAACTCTATTGCTACGATACGTAGACATCTGCAAACGCTATATCCTAGCATGGAAGTGTCGCACGTACATTCTCTTGAAATGAATACGAGGTATACATAACACTCCAAAATGAACATTATATCTTATCACGAAACATAGAAATGAAATGCGACATCTCGTTTTAAGAAGCATTAGAACTCTATTGCTACGATACGTAAACATCTGCAACCGCTATTTCCTAGCATGGAAGCGTCGCGTTTACATTCCTTTGAAGTGAATACGAGATATACATGACACTTCGCAATGAATATTATATCCTATCATGAAACATAGAAGTGAGATTCGATATCGCGTTTTAGGAAGCATTAGATCTCTATTGCTACGATCCGTAGACATCTGCAAACGCTATTTCCTAGCATGGAAGTGTCGCATTTACATTCTTGTGAAGTGAATACGAGATATACATAAAATTCTGCAATGAATATTATACCTTATCACGAAACATAGAAATGAAATGCGACATCTCGTTTTAAGAAGCATTAGAACACTATTGCTGCGATACGTCGACATCTGCAAACGCTATTTCCTAGCATGGAAGCGTCACATTTAAATTCTTTTGAAGTGAATACGAGGTATACATAACACTCCAAAATGAATATTACACCTTATCACGAAACATAGAAATGAAATGCGACATCTCGTTTTAAGAAGCATTAGAACTCTATTGCTACGATACGTAGACATCTGCAAACGCTATTTCCTAGCATGGAAGTGTCACATTTACATTCTTTTGAAGTGAATACGAGGTATACATGACACTCCAAAATGAATATTATATCTTATCACGAAACATAGGAATGAAATGCGACATCTCGGTTTAAGAAGCATTTGCACCTTATTGCTGTGATATGTAGACATCTGCAAACAATATTTCCTAGCAAGGAAGTGTCGCATTTACATTCTTTTGAAGTGAGTACGAGATATACATGACACTTCGCAAAGAATATTATATTTTATCATGAAACATAGAATTGAAATGCGACATCACGTTTTAAGAAGCATTAAAACTCTATTGCTACGATACGTAGACATCTGCAAACGCCATTTCCTAGCATGGAAGTGTCGCATTTACATTCTTTTGAAGTGAATACGAGATATACATGACACTTCGCAAAGAATATTATATCTTATCTTGAAACCTAGGAATGAGGTGCTATATCGCGTTTTAAGAAGCATTAGAACTCTATTGCTAATATACGTAGACATCTGCAAACGCTATTTCCTGGCATGGAAGTGTCGCATTTACATTCTGTTGAAGTGAATACGAGGTATGCATAACACTCCAAAATGAATATTATATCTTATCACGAAACATAGAAATGAAATGCGACATGTCGTTTTAAGATGCATTAGAACTCTATTGCTACGATACGTAAACATCTGCAACCGCTATTTCCTAGCATGTATGTGTCGCATTTACATTTTTTTGAAGTGAATACGAGGTATACATGACACTTCGCGATGAATATTATATCTTATCATGAAACATAGAAGTGTGATGCGATATCGCGTTTTAAGAAGCATTAGAACACTATTCCTACGATACGTAGACATCCGCAAACAATATTTCCTAGCAAGGAAGTGTCGCATTTACATTCTTTTGAAGTGAATACGAGGTATACATAACACTCCAAAATGAATATTACATCTTATCACGAAACATAGAAATGAAATGCGACATCTCGTCTTAAGAAGCATTAGAACTCTATTGCTACGATACGTAGACATCTGCAAACGCTATTTCCTAGCACGGAAGTGTTGCATTTACATTCTTTTGAAGTGAATACGAGATATACATGACACTTCGCAAAGAATATTATATCTTACCATGAAACATAGGAATGAGGTGCTATATCGCGTTTTGAGAAGCATTAGAACTCTATTGCTACGATACGTAGACATCTGCAAACGCTATTTCCTAGCATGGAAGTGTCGCATTTACATTCTCTTGAAGTGAATACGAGGTATACATAACACTGCAAAATGAATATTATATCTTATCACGAAACATAGAAATGAAATGCGACATCTCGTTTTAAGATGCAAGAACTCTATTGCTACGATACGTAAACATCTGCAACCGCTAGTTCCTAGCATGTATGTGTCGCATTTACATTCTTTTGAAGTGAATACGAGGAATACATGACACTTCGCAATGAATATTATATCTTATCATGAAACATAGAAGTGTGATGCGATATCGCGTTTTAAGAAGCATTAGAACTCTATTCCTACGATAAGTAGACATCCGCAAACAATATTTCCTAGCAAGGAAGTGTCGCATGTACATTCTTTTGAAGTGAATACGAGGTATACATAACACTCCAAAATGAATATTATATCTCATCACGAAACATAGAAATGAAATGCGACATCTCGTTTTAAGAAGCATTTGCACCTTATTGCTGTGATATGTAGACATCTGCAAACAATATTTCCTAGCAAGGAAGTGTCGCATTTACATTCTTTTGAAGTGAGTACGAGATATACATGACACTTCGCAAAGAATATTATATTTTATCATGAAACATAGAAATGAAATGCGACATCACGTTTTAAGAAGCATTAGAACTCTATTGCTACGATACGTAGACATCTGCAAACAATATTTCCTAGCAAGGAAGTGTCGCATTTACATTCTTTTGAAGTGAATACGAGGAATACATAACACTCCAAAATGAATATTACACCTTATCACGAAACATAGAAATGAAATGCGACATCTCGTTTTAAGAAGCATTAGAACTCTATTGCTACGATACGTAGACATCTGCAAACGCTATTTCCTAGAATGGAAGTGTCACATTTACATTCTTTTGAAGTGAATACGAGGTATACATGACACTCCAAAATGAATATTATATCTCATCACGAAACATAGAAATGAAATGCGACATCTCGTTTTAAGAAGCATTAGAACTCTATTGCTACGATACGTAGACATCTGCAAACGCTATTTCCTAGCATGGAAGTGTCGCATTTACATTCTTTTGAAGTGAACACGAGGTATACATGACCCTTCGCAATGAATATTATATCTTATCATGAAACATAGGTGTGTGATGCGAAATCGCGTTTTAAGAAGCATTAGAACTCTATTGCTACGATACGTAGACATCTGCAAACGCTATATCCTAGCATGGAAGTGTCGCACGTACATTCTCTTGAAATGAATACGAGGTATACATAACACTCCAAAATGAACATTATATCTTATCACGAAACATAGAAATGAAATGCGACATCTCGTTTTAAGAAGCATTAGAACTCTATTGCTACGATACGTAAACATCTGCAACCGCTATTTCCTAGCATGGAAGCGTCGCGTTTACATTCCTTTGAAGTGAATACGAGATATACATGACACTTCGCAATGAATATTATATCCTATCATGAAACATAGAAGTGAGATTCGATATCGCGTTTTAGGAAGCATTAGATCTCTATTGCTACGATCCGTAGACATCTGCAAACGCTATTTCCTACCATGGAAGTGTCGCATTTACATTCTTGTGACGTGAATACGAGATATACATAAAATTCTGCAATGAATATTATACCTTATCACGAAACATAGAAATGAAATGCGACATCTCGTTTTAAGAAGCATTAGAACACTATTGCTGCGATACGTCGACATCTGCAAACGCTATTTCCTAGCATGGAAGCGTCACATTTAAATTCTTTTGAAGTGAATACGAGGTATACATAACACTCCAAAATGAATATTACACCTTATCACGAAACATAGAAATGAAATGCGACATCTCGTTTTAAGAAGCATTAGAACTCTATTGCTACGATACGTAGACATCTGCAAACGCTATTTCCTAGCATGGAAGTGTCACATTTACATTCTTTTGAAGTGAATACGAGGTATACATGACACTCCAAAATGAATATTATATCTTATCACGAAACATAGGAATGAAATGCGACATCTCGTTTTAAGAAGCATTTGCACCTTATTGCTGTGATATGTAGACATCTGCAAACAATATTTCCTAGCAAGGAAGTGTCGCATTTACATTCTTTTGAAGTGAGTACGAGATATACATGACACTTCGCAAAGAATATTATATTTTATCATGAAACATAGGAATGAGGTGCTATATCGCGTTTTGAGAAGCATTAGAACTCTATTGCTACGATACGTAGACATCTGCAAACGCTATTTCCTAGCATGGAAGTGTCGCATTTACATTCTCTTGAAGTGAATACGAGGTATACATAACACTGCAAAATGAATATTATATCTTATCACGAAACATAGAAATGAAATGCGACATCTCGTTTTAAGATGCAAGAACTCTATTGCTACGATACGTAAACATCTGCAACCGCTAGTTCCTAGCATGTATGTGTCGCATTTACATTCTTTTGAAGTGAATACGAGGAATACATGACACTTCGCAATGAATATTATATCTTATCATGAAACATAGAAGTGTGATGCGATATCGCGTTTTAAGAAGCATTAGAACTCTATTCCTACGATAAGTAGACATCCGCAAACAATATTTCCTAGCAAGGAAGTGTCGCATGTACATTCTTTTGAAGTGAATACGAGGTATACATAACACTCCAAAATGAATATTATATCTCATCACGAAACATAGAAATGAAATGCGACATCTCGTTTTAAGAAGCATTTGCACCTTATTGCTGTGATATGTAGACATCTGCAAACAATATTTCCTAGCAAGGAAGTGTCGCATTTACATTCTTTTGAAGTGAGTACGAGATATACATGACACTTCGCAAAGAATATTATATTTTATCATGAAACATAGAAATGAAATGCGACATCACGTTTTAAGAAGCATTAGAACTCTATTGCTACGATACGTAGACATCTGCAAACAATATTTCCTAGCAAGGAAGTGTCGCATTTACATTCTTTTGAAGTGAATACGAGGTATACATAACACTCCAAAATGAATATTACACCTTATCACGAAACATAGAAATGAAATGCGACATCTCGTTTTAAGAAGCATTAGAACTCTATTGCTACGATACGTAGACATCTGCAAACGCTATTTCCTAGAATGGAAGTGTCACATTTACATTCTTTTGAAGTGAATACGAGGTATACATAACACTCCAAAATGAATATTACACCTTATCACGAAACATAGAAATGAAATGCGACATCTCGTTTTAAGAAGCATTAGAACTCTATTGCTACGATACGTAGACATCTGCAAACGCTATTTCCTAGCATGGAAGTGTCGCATTTACATTCTTTTGAAGTGAACACGAGGTATACATGACCCTTCGCAATGAATATTATATCTTATCATGAAACATAGGTGTGTGATGCGAAATCGCGTTTTAAGAAGCATTAGAACTCTATTGCTACGATACGTAGACATCTGCAAACGCTATATCCTAGCATGGAAGTGTCGCACGTACATTCTCTTGAAATGAATACGAGGTATACATAACACTCCAAAATGAACATTATATCTTATCACGAAACATAGAAATGAAATGCGACATCTCGTTTTAAGAAGCATTAGAACTCTATTGCTACGATACGTAAACATCTGCAACCGCTATTTCCTAGCATGGAAGCGTCGCGTTTACATTCCTTTGAAGTGAATACGAGATATACATGACACTTCGCAATGAATATTATATCCTATCATGAAACATAGAAGTGAGATTCGATATCGCGTTTTAGGAAGCATTAGATCTCTATTGCTACGATCCGTAGACATCTGCAAACGCTATTTCCTAGCATGGAAGTGTCGCATTTACATTCTTGTGAAGTGAATACGAGATATACATAAAATTCTGCAATGAATATTATACCTTATCACGAAACATAGAAATGAAATGCGACATCTCGTTTTAAGAAGCATTAGAACACTATTGCTGCGATACGTCGACATCTGCAAACGCTATTTCCTAGCATGGAAGCGTCACATTTAAATTCTTTTGAAGTGAATACGAGGTATACATAACACTCCAAAATGAATATTACACCTTATCACGAAACATAGAAATGAAATGCGACATCTCGTTTTAAGAAGCATTAGAACTCTATTGCTACGATACGTAGACATCTGCAAACGCTATTTCCTAGCATGGAAGTGTCACATTTACATTCTTTTGAAGTGAATACGAGGTATACATGACACTCCAAAATGAATATTATATCTTATCACGAAACATAGGAATGAAATGCGACATCTCGTTTTAAGAAGCATTTGCACCTTATTGCTGTGATATGTAGACATCTGCAAACAATATTTCCTAGCAAGGAAGTGTCGCATTTACATTCTTTTGAAGTGAGTACGAGATATACATGACACTTCGCAAAGAATATTATATTTTATCATGAAACATAGAATTGAAATGCGACATCACGTTTTAAGAAGCATTAAAACTCTATTGCTACGATACGTAGACATCTGCAAACGCCATTTCCTAGCATGGAAGTGTCGCATTTACATTCTTTTGAAGTGAATACGAGATATACATGACACTTCGCAAAGAATATTATATCTTATCTTGAAACCTAGGAATGAGGTGCTATATCGCGTTTTAAGAAGCATTAGAACTCTATTGCTAATATACGTAGACATCTGCAAACGCTATTTCCTGGCATGGAAGTGTCGCATTTACATTCTGTTGAAGTGAATACGAGGTATGCATAACACTCCAAAATGAATATTATATCTTATCACGAAACATAGAAATGAAATGCGACATGTCGTTTTAAGATGCATTAGAACTCTATTGCTACGATACGTAAACATCTGCAACCGCTATTTCCTAGCATGTATGTGTCGCATTTACATTTTTTTGAAGTGAATACGAGGTATACATGACACTTCGCGATGAATATTATATCTTATCATGAAACATAGAAGTGTGATGCGATATCGCGTTTTAAGAAGCATTAGAACACTATTCCTACGATACGTAGACATCCGCAAACAATATTTCCTAGCAAGGAAGTGTCGCATTTACATTCTTTTGAAGTGAATACGAGGTATACATAACACTCCAAAATGAATATTACATCTTATCACGAAACATAGAAATGAAATGCGACATCTCGTCTTAAGAAGCATTAGAACTCTATTGCTACGATACGTAGACATCTGCAAACGCTATTTCCTAGCACGGAAGTGTTGCATTTACATTCTTTTGAAGTGAATACGAGATATACATGACACTTCGCAAAGAATATTATATCTTACCATGAAACATAGGAATGAGGTGCTATATCGCGTTTTGAGAAGCATTAGAACTCTATTGCTACGATACGTAGACATCTGCAAACGCTATTTCCTAGCATGGAAGTGTCGCATTTACATTCTCTTGAAGTGAATACGAGGTATACATAACACTGCAAAATGAATATTATATCTTATCACGAAACATAGAAATGAAATGCGACATCTCGTTTTAAGATGCAAGAACTCTATTGCTACGATACGTAAACATCTGCAACCGCTAGTTCCTAGCATGTATGTGTCGCATTTACATTCTTTTGAAGTGAATACGAGGAATACATGACACTTCGCAATGAATATTATATCTTATCATGAAACATAGAAGTGTGATGCGATATCGCGTTTTAAGAAGCATTAGAACTCTATTCCTACGATAAGTAGACATCCGCAAACAGTATTTCCTAGCAAGGAAGTGTCGCATGTACATTCTTTTGAAGTGAATACGAGGTATACATAACACTCCAAAATGAATATTATATCTCATCACGAAACATAGAAATGAAATGCGACATCTCGTTTTAAGAAGCATTTGCACCTTATTGCTGTGATATGTAGACATCTGCAAACAATATTTCCTAGCAAGGAAGTGTCGCATTTACATTCTTTTGAAGTGAGTACGAGATATACATGACACTTCGCAAAGAATATTATATTTTATCATGAAACATAGAAATGAAATGCGACATCACGTTTTAAGAAGCATTAGAACTCTATTGCTACGATACGTAGACATCTGCAAACAATATTTCCTAGCAAGGAAGTGTCGCATTTACATTCTTTTGAAGTGAATACGAGGTATACATAACACTCCAAAATGAATATTACACCTTATCACGAAACATAGAAATGAAATGCGACATCTCGTTTTAAGAAGCATTAGAACTCTATTGCTACGATACGTAGACATCTGCAAACGCTATTTCCTAGAATGGAAGTGTCACATTTACATTCTTTTGAAGTGAATACGAGGTATACATGACACTCCAAAATGAATATTATATCTCATCACGAAACATAGAAATGAAATGCGACATCTCGTTTTAAGAAGCATTAGCACCTTATTGCTGTGATATGTAGACATCTGCAAACAATATTTCCTAGTAAGGGAGTGTCGCATTTACATTCTTTTGAAGTGAATACGAGATATACATGACACTTCGCAAAGAATATTATATCTTATCATGAAACATAGGAATGAGGTGCTATATCGCGTTTTGAGAAGCATTAGAACTCTATTGCTAATATACGTAGAAATCTGCAAACTCTATTTCCTAGCATGGAAGTGTCACATTTACATTCTTTTGAAGTGAGTGCGAGGTATACATAACACTCCAAAATGAATATTATATCATATAACGAAACATAGAAATGAAATGCGATATCTCGTATTGAGAAGCATTAGAACTCTATTGCTACGATACGTAGACATTTGCAAACGCTATTTCCTAGCATGGAAGTGTCGCATTTACATTTCTTTGAAGTGAATACGAGGTATACATGACACATCGCAATGAATATTATATCTTATCATGAAACATAGAAGTGAGATGCGATATCGCGTTTTAGGAAGCATTAGAACTCTATTGCTAGGGTCCGTAGACATCTGCAAACGCTATTTCCTAGCATGGAAGTATAGTATTTACATTCTTTTGAAGTGAATACGAGGAATACATAACACTCTACAATGAATATTATACCTTATCACGAAACATAGAAAGGAAATGCGTCATCTCGTTTTAAGAAGCATTAGAACTCTATTGCTACGATACGTAGACATCTGCAAACGCTATTTCCTAGCATGGAAGTGTCGCATTTACATTCTGTTGAAGTGAATACGAGGTATACACAACACTCCAAAGTGAATATTATATCATATCACGAAACATAGAAATGGAATGCGACATCTCGTTTTAGGAAGCATTAGAACTCTATTGCTACGATACGTAGACATCTGCAAACGCTATTTCCTAGCATGTATGTGTCGCATTTACATTCTTTTGAAGTGAACACGAGGTATACATGACCCATCGCAATGAATATTATATCTTATCATGAAACATAGAAGTGAGATGCGATATCGCGTTTTAGGAAGCATTAGAACTCTATTGCTAGGATCCGTAGACATCTGCAAACGCTATTTCCTAGCATGGAAATATAGCATTTACATTCTTTTGAAGTGAATACGAGGTATACATAACAATCTACAATGAATATTATACCTTATCACGAAACATAGAAATGAAATGCGACATCTCGTTTTAAGAAGCATTAGAACACTATTGCTGCGATACGTAGACATCTGCAAACGCTATTTCCTAGCATGGAAGTGTCACATTTACATTCTTTTGAAGTGAATGCGAGGTATACATAACACTCCAAAATGAATATTATATGTTATCACTAAACATAGAAATGAAATGCGACATCTCGTTTAAGAAGCATTAGAACTCTATTGCTACGATACGTAGAAATCTGCAAACGCTATTTCCTAGCATGGAAGTGTCACATTTACATTCTTTTGAAGTGAGTACGAGGTATACATAACACTCCAAAATGAATATTATATCATATCACGAAACATAGAAATGAAATGCGACATCTCGTTTTAAGAAGCATTAGAACTCTATTGCTACGATACGTAGACATCTGCAAACGCTATTTCCTAGCATGGAAGTGTCGCATTTACATTTCTTTGAAGTGAATACGAGGTATACATGACACTTCGCAATGTATATTATATCTTATCATGAAACATAGAAGTGTGATGCGATATCGCGTTTTAGGATGCATTAGAACTCTATTGCTACGATACGTAGACATCTGCAAACGCTATTTCCTAGCATGTATGTGTCGCATTTACATTCTTTTGAAGTGAATACGAGGTATACATAACATTCCAAAATGAATATTATATCTTATCACGAAACATAAAAATGAAATGCGACATCACGTTTTAAGAAGCATTAGAACTCTATTGCTACGATACATAGACATCTGCAAACGCTATTTCCTAGCAAGCAGTAGTCGCATTTACATTCCTTTGAAGTGAATTCGAGGTTTACATGACACTACGGGATGAATATTATAACTTATCACGAAATATAGAAATGAGATGCGATATTGCGTTGTAAGAAGCATTAGAAATCTATGGCCTCGATGCGGTGACATCTGCAAACGCTATTTCCTAGCAAGGAAGATTCGCATTTACATTTTTTTGTAGTGAATACGAGGTATACATGACACATTGCAATGAATATTATATCTTATCATGAGACATAGAAATGAGATGTGATATCGCGATTTAAGTAGCATGAGAACTCTATTGCTACGATACGTTGGCATCTGCAGACGCTATATCCTACCATGGAAGTGTCGCATTTACATTCTTTTGAAGTGAATACGAGGTGTACATGACACTTCGCAATGAATATTATATCTTATCACGAAGCATAGGAATGAGATGCGATATCGCGTTTTAAGAAGCATGAGAACTCTATTGCTACGATACGTAGAGATCTGAATACTCTATTTCCTAGCTAGGAAGTGTCGCATTTACATTCTTTTGAAGTGAATACGAGGTATACATAACACTTCGCAATAAATATTATATCTTATCGTGAAACATAGAAATGTGTTGCGATATCTCGTTTAAGGAAGCATTAGAACACTATTGTTTCGATACGTAGACATCTGTCAACGCTATTTCCAAGGAAGGAAGTGTCGCATTTACATTCAATTGAAGTGTGTGCGAGGTACATTTGACACTTCGCAATGAATACTACATCTTATCATGAAACATGAAAAATAGATGCGATATCGCGTTTTAAGAAGCGTTGGAACCCTATTGCTACGATACGTAGACATCTGCAAACGCTATTTCCTAGCAAGGAAAAGTCGCAATTACATTCTCTTGAAGTGAATGCGAGGTATACATAACACTTCGCAATGAATGTTATATCTTATCATGAAACATTGAAATGGGATGCGATATCGCGTTTTCAGAAGCATTAGAACTCTATTGCTTCGATACGTAGACATTTGCAGACGCTATTTCCTAGCAAGGAAGTGTCGCATTTACATTCTTTTGAAGTGAAAACGAGGTATACATGACACTTCGCAATGATTATTATATCTTATCATGAAACATAGAAGAGAGATGCGATATCGCGTTTTAAGAAGCATTAGAACTCTATGGCTTCGATGCGGAGCAATCTGCAAACGCTATTTCCTAGCATGGAAGTGTCGCACTTACATTCTTTTTAAGTGAATACGAGGTACACATGACACTTCACAATGAATATTATATCTTATCACGAAACATATAAATGAGATGCGACATCGCGATTTAAGTAGCATTAGAACTCTATTGCTACGATATGTAGACATCTGCAAACGCTATTTCCTAGCATGGGAGATTCGCATTTACATTCTTTTGAAGTGAATAAGAGGTATACATGACACTTCGCAATGAACATTATATCTTATCACGAAACATAGAAATGAGATGACATATCGCGATCTAAGAAGCATTAGAACTCTATTGCTACGATACGTAGGCATCTGCAAACGCTATTTCCTAGCAAGGGCAATTCGCAATTACATTCTTTTGAAGTGTATACGAGGTATACATGACACATCGCAATGAACATTATATCTTATCCAGAAACATAGAAATGAGATGCGATATCGCGTTTTCAGAAGCATTAGAACTCTATTACTTCGATACGTAGACATCGGCAAACGCTATTTCCTAGCAAGCAATAGTCGCATTTACATTTTTTTGTAGTGAATACAAGGTATACATGACCCTTCGCAATGAATACTTAATCCTATCACGAAATATAGAAATGAGATGCGATATCGCGATTAAAGTAGCATTAGAACTCTATTGCTACGACACATAAACATCTGCTAACGCTATTTCCTAGCAAGGAAGATTCGCATTTACATTCTTTTGAAGTGAATACGAGGTATACATGACACTTCGCAATGAACATTATATCTTATCATGTAACATAGGAGTGAGATGCGATATCGCGTTTTAAGAAGCATTATAACCCTATTGCTACGATACGTTGACATCTGAATACGCTATTTCCTAGCAAGGAAGTGTCGCATTTACATTCGTTTGGAGTGAATACGAGGAATACATGACACTTCGCAATGAATATTATATCTTATCATGAAGCATAGAAATGAGATGCGATATCGCGTTTGGAGAAGCGTTAGAACTCTATTGCTACGATACATAAACATCTGCAAACGCTATTTCCTAGCAAGGAAGATTCGCATTTACATTCTTTTGAAGTGAATACGAGGTATACATGACTCTTCGCAATGAACATTATATCTTATCATGTAACATAGGAGTGAGTTGCGATAGCGCGTTTTAAGAAGCATTATAATCCTATTGCATCGATGCGGAGATATCTGCAAACGCTATTTCCTTGCATGGAAGTGTCGCATTTACATTCTTCTGAAGTGAATTCGAGGTATACATAACACTTCACAATGAATATTACATCTTATCACGAAACATAGAAATGAAATGCGACATCTCGTTTTAAGAAGCATTAGAACTCTATTGCTACGATACGTGTCTACGATACGTGTCTACGATACGATGTCTATCTGCAAACGCTATTTCCTAGCATGGAAGTGTCGCATTTACATTCTTTTGAAGTGAATACGAGGTATACATGACACTTCGCAATGAATATTATATCTCATCATGAAACTAAGAAGTGAGATGCGATATCGCGTTTTAAGAAGCATTAGAACTCTATTGCTACGATACGTAGACATCTGCAAACAATATTTCTTAGCACGGAAGTGTCGCATTTACATTCTTTTGAAGTGAATACGAGGTATACATAACAATCCACAATGAATATTATATCTTATCACGACACATAGAAATGAAATGCGATATCTCGTTTTAAGAAGCATTAGAACTATATTCCTTCGATACGTAGACATCTGGAAACGCTATTTCCTAGCATGGAAGTGTCGCATTTACATTCTTTTGAAGTGAATACGAGGTATACATGACACTTCGCAATGAATATTATATCTTATCATGAAACATAGAAGTGAGATGCGATATCGCGTTTTAGGAAGCAATAGAACTCTATTGCTACGATGCTTAAACATCTGCAAATGTTATTCACTAGCAAGGAAGTGTCGCATTTACATTCTTTTGAAGTGAATACGAGGTATACATAACAATCCACAATGAATATTATATCTTATCATGAAACATTGAAATGGGACGCGATATCGCTATTTAAGAAGCACTAGAACCATATGCCTTCGATACGTAGACATCTGGAAACGCTATTTGCTAGAAAGGAAGTGTCGCATTTACATTCTTTTGAAGTGATTACGAGGTATACATAACACTCTACAATGAATATGATATCTTATCACGAAAGATAGAAATGAAATGCGACATCTCGTTTGAAGAACAATTAGGACTCTATGGCTACGATACATAGCCATCTGCAGACGCTACTTCCTAGGATAGTAACGTCGCATTTACATTCTTTGAAGTTAATACGAGGTATACATAACACTTCGCAATGAATATTATATCTTATCATGAAACATGGTAATGAGATGCGATATCGCGCTTTGAGAAGCATTAGAACACTTTTGCTACGTTACGTACATATCTGCAAACGCTAATTCCTAGCAAGGATGTGTTGCATTTACATTCTTCTGAAGTGAATACGAGGTATACATGACACTTCGCAATGAATATTATATGTTACCATGAAACATAGTAATGAGATGCGATATCGCGTTTTAAGAAGTGTCAGAACGCTGTTACTACGATGCGAAGACATCTGCAAACGCTATTTCCTATCAAGGAAGTGTCGCATTTACATTCTTTTGAAGTGAATACGAGGTATACATGACACTTCGCAATGAATGTTATATCTTATCATAAAGAACATAGAAATGAGATGCGATATCCCGTTTATGGAAGCATTAGAACTCTATTACAACGATACGTAGACATCTGCAAACGCTATTTCCTTGCAAGGACGTGTCGCATTTACATTCTTCTGAAGTGAATACGAGGTATACATGACACCTCGCAATGAATATTATATCTTAATATGAAACAGAGAAACGAGATGCGACATCTCGTTTTAAGATGCATTAGATCTCTATTGCTACGATACGTAGACATCTGCAAACGCTACTTCCTAGCAAGGAAGTGTCGCATTTACATTTTTTTGAAGTGAATACGAGGAACACTTCGCAATGAATAGTATATCTTGTCATGAAACATAGGAATGAGATGCGATATCCCGTTTTAAGAAGCATTAGAAATCTATTGCTACGATGAGTAGATATCTGGAGACGCTATTTCCTAGAAAGGAGGTGTCGCATTTACATTCCTTTGAAGTGATCACGAGGTATGAGTGAAGCTTCGCAATGAATATTATATCTTATCATGAAACATAGAAGTGAGATGCGATATCGCGTTTTAAGAAGTGTCAGAACGCTGTTACTACGATGCGAAGACATCTGCAAACGCTATTTCCTAGCAAGGAAGTGTCGCATTTACATTACTTCGAAGTGAATAGGATGTATACATGACACTTCGCAATGAATATTATACCTCATCATGAAACAGAGGAATGAGATGCGACATCTCTTTTTAAGAAGCATTAGAACTCAATTGCCTCGATATCTAGATATCTGCAAACGCTATTTCCTAGCAAGGAAGTGTCGCATTTACATTCTTTTGAAGTGAATACGAGGTATACATGACACTTCGCAGCTAATATTATATCTTGTCATGCAACTTAGAAATGAGGTGCGGCATCCCGTTTTAAGAAGCATTAGAACTCTATTGCTCCGATACGTAGGCATCTGCAAACGCTATTTCCTAGTATGGAAGTGTCGCATTTATATTGATTTGAAGTGTAGCCGAGGAAAACATAACACTTCGCAATGAATATTACATCTTATCATGAGACATAGAAATGAAATGCTGTATCGCGATTTAAGGAGCATTCTAACACTACTGCTTCAATATGTAGACATCTGCAAACGCTATTTCCTAGCAAGGAAGTGTCGCATTTACACTCTTTTGAAGTGAATACGAGGTATACATGAAACTTCGGAATGGATATTATATCTTCTCATGAAACATGGAAATGAGATGCCATATCGCGTTTTAAGAAGCATTAGAGCACTATTGCCTCGATACGTAGACATCTGCAATCGCTATTTCCTAGCAAGGAAGTGTCGCATTTACATTCATTTGAAGTGAATACGAGGTACAAGTGACACTTCGCAATGAATAATAGATCTTATCATGAGACATAGAAATGAGATGCG